>NC_135372.1:17735351-18038381 GCF_049243985.1 Paroedura picta
ACTTATCCGTACGAAAATCCCTATTGATTTACCTGATTTTACAAGGAAATAAAATGTGAAAAAAATATTTCTACATCCCATGGCCTTTCCCAACCATTTAAATTTTTCTCTTACAGGTCTAACACTTCCGAAAAACCAATACAACAACCACCCGGAACAATATCTAAAGCTAAATGAACCGTTCACTGGGTACTCATCCGTAAGAAAATCCCTATTGATTTACCTGTTTTTACAAGGAAATAAAATGTGAAAAAATATTTCTACATCCCATGGCCTTTCCCAACCATTTAAATTTTTCTCTTACAGTTCTAATACATCTGAAAAAGCAATAGAACGCCCACCCGGAACAATATATAAAGCTAAACGAACCGTTCACTGGGTACTTACACGTATGAAACTCCCTATTGATTTACATTATTTTACAAGGAAATAAAATGTGAAAGAAATATTTCTACATCCCATGGCCTTTCCCAACCATTTAAATTTTTCTCTTACAGGTCAAACACTTCCGAAAAACCAATACAACACCCACCCGGAACAATATATAAAGCTAAACGAACCGTTCACTGGGCACTTATCCGTACGAAAATCCCTATTGATTTACCTGTTTTAACAAGGAAATAAAATGTGAAAAAAATATTTCTACATCCCATGGCCTTTCCCAACCATTTAAATTTTTCTCTTACAGGGCTAACACTTCCGAAAAACCAATACAACACCCACCCGGAACAATATATAAAGCTAAACGAACCGTTCACTTGGTACTTATCCGTAAGAAAATCCCTATTGATTTATCTGTTTTTACAAGGAAGTAAAATGTGAAAAAAATATTTCTACATCCCATGGCCTTTCCCAACCATTTAAATTTTTCTCTTACAGGTCTAACACTTCCGAAAAACCAATACAACGCCCTCCCAGAACAATATATAAAGCTAAACGAACCGTTCACTGGGCACTTATCCGTACGAAAATCCCTATTGATTTACCTGATTTTACAAGGAAATAAAATGTGAAAAAAATATTTCTACATCCCATGGCCTTTCCCAACCATTTAAATTGTTCTCTTACAGGTCTAACACTTCTGAAAAACCAATACAACGCCCACCCGGAACAATATATAAAGCTAAACGAACCGTTCACTGGGCACTTATCCGTACGAAAATCCCTATTGTTTTACCTGTTTTTACAAGGAAATAAAATGTGAAAAAAATATTTCTACATCCCATGGCCTTTCGAAACCATTTAAATTTTTCTCTTACAGGTCTAACACTTCCGAAAAACCAATACAACGCCCACCCGGAACAATATATAAAGCTAAACGAACCGTTCACTGGGCACTTATCCGTACGAAAATCCCTATTGATTTACCTGATTTTACAAGGAAATAAAATGTGAAAAAAATATTTCTACATCCCATGGCCTTTCCCAACCATTTAAATTTTTCTCTTACAGGTCTAACACTTCCGAAAAACCAATACAACGACCACCCGGAACAATATCTAAAGCTAAACGAACCGTTCACTGGGTACTCATCCGTAAGAAAATCCCTATTGATTTACCTGTTTTTACAAGGAAATAAAATGTGAAAAAATATTTCTACATCCCATGGCCTTTCCCAACCATTTAAATTTTTCTCTTACAGTTCTAATACATCTGAAAAAGCAATAGAACGCCCACCCGGAACAATATATAAAGCTAAACGAACCGTTCACTGGGTACTTACACGTACGAAACTCCCTATTGATTTACATTATTTTACAAGGAAATAAAATGTGAAAGAAATATTTCTACATCCCATGGCCTTTCCCAACCATTTAAATTTTTCTCTTACAGGTCTAACACTTCCGAAAAACCAATACAACACCCACCCGGAACAATATATAAAGCTAAACGAACCGTTCACTGGGCACTTATCCGTACGAAAATCCCTATTGATTTACCTGTTTTTACAAGGAAATAAAATGTGAAAAAAATATTTCTACATCCCATGGCCTTTCCCAACCATTTAAATTTTTCTCTTACAGGGCTAACACTTCCGAAAAACCAATACAACACCCACCCGGAACAATATATAAAGCTAAACGAACCGTTCACTTGGTACTTATCCGTAAGAAAATCCCTATTGATTTATCTGTTTTTACAAGGAAGTAAAATGTGAAAAAAATATTTCTACATCCCATGGCCTTTCCCAACCATTTAAATTTTTCTCTTACAGGTCTAACACTTCCGAAAAACCAATACAACGCCCACCCGGAACAATATATAAAGCTAAACGAACCGTTCACTGGGCACTTACCCGTACGAAAATCCCTATTGATTTACCTGTTTTTACAAGGAAATAAAATGTGAAAAAAATGTTTCTACCTCCCATGGCCTTTCCCAACCATTTAAATTTTTCTCTTACAGGTCTAACACTTCCGAAAAACCAATACAACGCCCACCCGGAACAATATATAAAGCTAAACGAACCGTTCACTGGGCACTTATCCTTACGAAAATCCCTATTAATTTACCTGTTTTTACAAGGAAATAAAATGTGAAAAAATATTTCTACAACCCATGGCCTTTCCCAACCATTTAAATTTTTCTCTTACAGGTCTAACACTTCCGAAAAACCAATACAACGCCCACCCGGAACAATATATAAAGCTAAACGAACCGTTCACTGGGCACTTATCCGTACGAAAATCCCTATTGATTTACCTGTTTTTACAAGGAAATAAAATGTGAAAAAATATTTCTACATCCCATGGCCTTTCCCAACCATTTAAATTTTTCTCTTACAGGTCTAATACTTCCGAAAAACCAATACAACGCCCACCCGGAACAATATATAAAGCTAAACGAACCGTTCACTGGGTACTTACACGTACGAAAATCCCTATTGATTTACCTGATTTTTCAAGGAAATAAAATGTGAAAAAAATATTTCTACATCCCATGGCCTTTCCCAACCATTTAAATTTTTCTCTTACAGGTCTAACACTTCCGAAAAACCAATACAACGCCCACCCGGAACAATATATAAAGCTAAACGAACCGTTCACTGGGCACTTATCCGTACGAAAATCCCTATTGATTTACCTGATTTTACAAGGAAATAAAATGTGAAAAAAATATTTCTACATCCCATGGCCTTTCCCAACCATTTAAATTTTTCTCTTACAGGTCTAACACTTCCGAAAAACCAATACAACGACCACCCGGAACAATATCTAAAGCTAAACGAACCGTTCACTGGGTACTTATCCGTTAGAAAATCCCTATTGATTTACCTGTTTTTACAAGGAAATAAAATGTGAAAAAATATTTCTACATCCCATGGCCTTTCCCAACCATTTAAATTTTTCTCTTACAGGTCTAATACTTCCGAAAAACCAATACAACGCCCACCCGGAACAATATATAAAGCTAAACGAACCGTTCACTGGGTACTTACACGTACGAAAATCCCTATTGATTTACCTGATTTTACAAGGAAATAAAATGTGAAAAAAATATTTCTACATCCCTTGGCCTTTCCCAACCATTTAAATTTTTCTCTTACAGGTCTAACCCTTCCGAAAAACCAATACAACGCCCACCCGGAACAATATATAAAGCTAAACGAACCGATCACTGGGCACTTATCCGTACGAAAATCCCTATTTTTTTTTTATAATAATTTTATTGTTTATTATTATATGAAGCATTTACAGAAAAGTTGTAAAGAGAAAGTGACCAGTTGATATGGTTTGCCATCTCTTTTAACATAGATATTTAGTTCTCATCACATATTATTCCTAGTCTAGAAGTTTTTACCATTTTTCTTAGCCAAGTGATTGTTAGTACATATGAGATCTATTATAGGAATACATTCTGTTATTATCTTAAATGATATTAGGTCAGTCTCCTTCATAAGTTGGCCCTAACCCAAGAATTACTACTGTTGTCTTGTTAATGCCTATAAAATATGGTTTGTCATCCTCTTTTGGCATACATATTAACATACATATTCAATTCCCATCGCATATTAATCCTGATCTAGGAGTTATTACCATCTTTCTTAACAGAGTAGTTGTTGATACATAGGAAGGTATAATCTATTATAAGGATATATTCTATTATTGTCTTAAGTGATATAAAGTCAGTTCCCTTCATATATTAGACCTGTCCTAAAGGTTGCTACTGCTTTTTTTTTTTCTCACAAGAAGCCAGGAGAATACTCCATTGTTCAGCTCATCTTTCAGGTGGTCGCAGAAAATGAAATTGTATTTTTTTCCATAGTAGAGTGTTTCTGATTGTCCTTCTGTCAGGGCCAGAGAAATCTCTTGCTTGATTCTTGCTTGTAATCGTCTTTGAGGGGGCTCTGAATCCTTTGTCAATCTGGATCTCTTCCTCTGGTCGCACAGAAGTATCTCCTGATAGCTTCCTAGTTGCTGTCGCTTTTGAATAGACTCTTTTTATTTTGCTGATCCAAGTCATTTCCTGCTCTGAATAGACTTCCAGGTTTTTGGTGCTTTCCTTACATGAATCTGTTTTCCCAGGTTCTTTAAAGATACTTTGGGTTTTTACATCTCTGGCACTCTCTCCCTCCAGTTGATTAACTTCCAGACATTGAAGTTTCACTTGATTTACTGTTAGCTGAGCTGCGTCATCAGCTGGTCTCTCCGGATCTTGGGCTCCATCCAAAAGCTCCCCCTTAGTCCCACGAATTTCCTTTTCCAGCTTATTGACTGCTTTCAGTATCTCTGAGTTTCCTTTGCATAACAAATGAAAAAGCTGTACCTTAGTTAATTCTTCCATAGTTCTAGTCAGTCACAAACTATAAACAGAAAGTCTCGTGAGGTCTCGCGGGAGCACGAGCGATCCCAAATTATCAGTTTGTCGATCTCCGTATCAAGTCAAATTCTCCCACTGAACGTTCACCCATAAATCTTCAAGGCACTCTCTTTGTGTGGTTAATGGGTGTAATTAGCTGGGAGTCTCTCACTCGGGAAAAGAAGGAATTCGCTTGTAAATTGGTTGAGGGGGGGGGAGGGAAGAGCTTGTGAGAGGAGAGAGAGAAAAGCCAGAAAGCTTTCAATTCTTACTGTTGTAGGTTCCAGCTTCTGTCAGCTTCTGCTCCTATCGATCTGGTAAATGATGATCTGGGAAGAATGTGAGGTCGGCTGGTCGTTTCAAGCTTGTAAAGTTGTTTGCGACTAAGACGCCATCTTGACCTTGAGCTCAAGCCGCTATTAATCCAGGGAGGTCTTGCTTCTCCCTACGGATCTGTAGGACCCTCAGGTCACCGTTCCCGGTTCCTGGGGCGACCGGTGAGCAGATTTGCGTATCTGTTCAGGTCAGCCAGGTGCATAAGCCCCTGACCCTCGGCATGGCTTAAGAGCTGAACTGAAGTCCAGCTTTCTTTATGGCGCCCCTGGTGGTTCTCTTCACGAAAATCCCTATTGATTTACCTGATTTTACAAGGAAATAAAATGTGAAAAAAATATTTCTACATCCCATGGCCTTTCCCAACCGTTTAAATTTTTCTCTTACAGGTCTAACACTTCCGAAAAACCAATACAACGACCACCCGGAACAATATCTAAAGCTAAATGAACCGTTCACTGGGTACTTATCCGTAAGAAAATCCCTATTGATTTACCTGTTTTTACAAGGAAATAAAATGTGAAAAAACATTTCTACATCCCATGGCCTTTCCCAACCATTTAAATTTTTCTCTTACAGGTCTAATACATCCGAAAAAGCAACACAACGCCCACCCGGAACAATATATAAAGCTAAACGAACCGTTCACTGGGTACTTACACGTACGAAAATCCCTATTGATTTACCTTATTTTACAAGGAAATAAAATGTGAAAAAAATATTTCTACATCCCATGGCCTTTCCCAACCATTTAAATTTTTCTCTTACAGGTCTAACACTTCCGAAAAACCAATACAACACCCACCCGGAACAATATATAAAGCTAAACGAACCGTTCACTGGGCACTTATCCGTACGAAAATCCCTATTGATTTACCTGTTTTTACAAGGAAATAAAATGTGAAAAAAATATTTCTACATCCCATGGCCTTTCCCAACCATTTAAATTTTTCTCTTACAGGGCTAACACTTCCGAAAAACCAATACAACACCCACCCGGAACAATATATAAAGCTAAACGAACCGTTCACTTGGTACTTATCCGTAAGAAAATCCCTATTGATTTATCTGTTTTTACAAGGAAGTAAAATGTGAAAAAAATATTTCTACATCCCATGGCCTTTCCCAACCATTTAAATTTTTCTCTTACAGGTCTAACACTTCCGAAAAACCAATACAACGCCCACCCGGAACAATATATAAAGCTAAACGAACCGTTCACTGGGCACTTACCCGTACGAAAATCCCTATTGATTTACCTGTTTTTACAAGGAAATAAAATGTGAAAAAAATGTTTCTACCTCCCATGGCCTTTCCCAACCATTTAAATTTTTCTCTTACAGGTCTAACACTTCCGAAAAACCAATACAACGCCCACCCGGAACAATATATAAAGCTAAACGAACCGTTCACTGGGCACTTATCCTTACGAAAATCCCTATTAATTTACCTGTTTTTACAAGGAAATAAAATGTGAAAAAATATTTCTACAACCCATGGCCTTTCCCAACCATTTAAATTTTTCTCTTACAGGTCTAACACTTCCGAAAAACCAATACAACGCCCACCCGGAACAATATATAAAGCTAAACGAACCGTTCACTGGGCACTTATCCGTACGAAAATCCCTATTGATTTACCTGTTTTTACAAGGAAATAAAATGTGAAAAAATATTTCTACATCCCATGGCCTTTCCCAACCATTTAAATTTTTCTCTTACAGGTCTAATACTTCCGAAAAACCAATACAACGCCCACCCGGAACAATATATAAAGCTAAACGAACCGTTCACTGGGTACTTACACGTACGAAAATCCCTATTGATTTACCTGATTTTTCAAGGAAATAAAATGTGAAAAAAATATTTCTACATCCCATGGCCTTTCCCAACCATTTAAATTTTTCTCTTACAGGTCTAACACTTCCGAAAAACCAATACAACGCCCACCCGGAACAATATATAAAGCTAAACGAACCGTTCACTGGGCACTTATCCGTACGAAAATCCCTATTGATTTACCTGATTTTACAAGGAAATAAAATGTGAAAAAAATATTTCTACATCCCATGGCCTTTCCCAACCATTTAAATTTTTCTCTTACAGGTCTAACACTTCCGAAAAACCAATACAACGACCACCCGGAACAATATCTAAAGCTAAACGAACCGTTCACTGGGTACTTATCCGTTAGAAAATCCCTATTGATTTACCTGTTTTTACAAGGAAATAAAATGTGAAAAAAATATTTCTACATCCCATGGCCTTTCCCAACCATTTAAATTTTTCTCTTACAGGTCTAACACTTCCGAAAAACCAATACAACGACCACCCGGAACAATATCTAAAGCTAAACGAACCGTTCACTGGGTACTCATCCGTAAGAAAATCCCTATTGATTTACCTGTTTTTACAAGGAAATAAAATGTGAAAAAATATTTCTACATCCCATGGCCTTTCCCAACCATTTAAATTTTTCTCTTACAGTTCTAATACATCTGAAAAAGCAATAGAACGCCCACCCGGAACAATATATAAAGCTAAACGAACCGTTCACTGGGTACTTACACGTACGAAACTCCCTATTGATTTACATTATTTTACAAGGAAATAAAATGTGAAAGAAATATTTCTACATCCCATGGCCTTTCCCAACCATTTAAATTTTTCTCTTACAGGTCTAACACTTCCGAAAAACCAATACAACACCCACCCGGAACAATATATAAAGCTAAACGAACCGTTCACTGGGCACTTATCCGTACGAAAATCCCTATTGATTTACCTGTTTTTACAAGGAAATAAAATGTGAAAAAAATATTTCTACATCCCATGGCCTTTCCCAACCATTTAAATTTTTCTCTTACAGGGCTAACACTTCCGAAAAACCAATACAACACCCACCCGGAACAATATATAAAGCTAAACGAACCGTTCACTTGGTACTTATCCGTAAGAAAATCCCTATTGATTTATCTGTTTTTACAAGGAAGTAAAATGTGAAAAAAATATTTCTACATCCCATGGCCTTTCCCAACCATTTAAATTTTTCTCTTACAGGTCTAACACTTCCGAAAAACCAATACAACGCCCACCCGGAACAATATATAAAGCTAAACGAACCGTTCACTGGGCACTTACCCGTACGTAAATCCCTATTGATTTACCTGTTTTTACAAGGAAATAAAATGTGAAAAAAATGTTTCTACCTCCCATGGCCTTTCCCAACCATTTAAATTTTTCTCTTACAGGTCTAACACTTCCGAAAAACCAATACAACGCCCACCCGGAACAATATATAAAGCTAAACGAACCGTTCACTGGGCACTTATCCTTACGAAAATCCCTATTAATTTACCTGTTTTTACAAGGAAATAAAATGTGAAAAAATATTTCTACAACCCATGGCCTTTCCCAACCATTTAAATTTTTCTCTTACAGGTCTAACACTTCCGAAAAACCAATACAACGCCCACCCGGAACAATATATAAAGCTAAACGAACCGTTCACTGGGCACTTATCCGTACGAAAATCCCTATTGATTTACCTGATTTTACAAGGAAATAAAATGTGAAAAAAATATTTCTACATCCCATGGCCTTTCCCAACCATTTAAATTTTTCTCTTACAGGTTTAACACTTCCGAAAAACCAATACAACGACCACCCGGAACAATATCTAAAGCTAAACGAACCGTTCACTGGGTACTTATCCGTAAGAAAATCCCTATTGATTTACCTGATTTTACAAGGAAATAAAATGTGAAAAAAATGTTTCTACATCCCATGGCCTTTCCCAACCATTTCAATTTTTCTCTTACAGGTCTAACCCTTCCGAAAAACCAATACAACGCCCACCCGGAACAATATATAAAGCTAAACGAACCGTTCACTGGGTACTTATCCGTACGAAAATGTGAAAAAATATTTCTACATCCCATGGCCTTTCCCAACCATTTAAATTTTTCTCTTACAGGTCTAACCCTTCCAAAAAACCAATACAACGCCCACCCGGAACAATATATAAAGCTAAACAAACCGTTCACTGGGCACTTATCCGTACGAAAATCCCTATTGATTTACCTGTTTTTACAAGGAAATAAAATGTGAAAAAAATATTTCTACATCCCATGGCCTTTCCCAACCATTTAAATTTTTCTCTTACAGGTCTAACCCTTCCAAAAAACCAATACAACGCCCACCCGGAACAATATATAAAGCTAAACAAACCGTTCACTGGGCACTTATCCGTACGAAAATCCCTATTGATTTACCTGTTTTTACAAGGAAATAAAATGTGAAAAAAATATTTCTACATCCCATGGCCTTTCCCAACCATTTAAATTTGTCTCTTACAGGTCTAACCCTTCCAAAAACCAATACAACGCCCACCCAGAACAATATATAAAGCTAAACAAACCGTTCACTGGGCACTTATCCGTACGAAAATCCCTATTGATTTACCTGTTTTTACAAGGAAATAAAATGTGAAAAAAATATTTCTACATCCCATGGCCTTTCCCAACCATTTAAATTTTTCTCTTACAGGTCTAACACTTCCGAAAAACCAATACAACGCCCACCCGGAACAATATATAAAGCTAAACGAACCGTTCACTGGGCACTTATCCGTACGAAAATCCCTATTGATTTACCTGATTTTACAAGGAAATAAAATGTGAAAAAAATATTTCTACATCCAATGGCCTTTCCCAACCATTTAAATTTTTCTCTTACAGGTCTAACACTTCCGAAAAACCAATACAACGCCCTCCCAGAACAATATATAAAGCTAAACGAACCGTTCACTGGGCACTTATCCGTACGAAAATCCCTATTGATTTACCTGTTTTTACAAGGAAATAAAATGTGAAAAAAATATTTCTACATCCCATGGCCTTTCCCAACCATTTAAATTTTTCTCTTACAGGTCTAACACTTCCAAAAAACCAATACAACGCCCTCCCAGAACAATATATAAAGCTAAACGAACCGTTCACTGGGCACTTATCCGTACGAAAATCCCTATTGATTTACCTGATTTTACAAGGAAATAAAATGTGAAAAAAATATTTCTACATCCCATGGCCTTTCCCAACCATTTAAATTTTTCTCTTACAGGTCTAAAACTTCCGAAAAACCAATACAACGCCCACCCGGAACAATATATAAAGCTAAACAAACCGTTCACTGGGCACTTATCGGTACGAAAATCCCTATTGATTTACCTGTTTTTACAAGGAAATAAAATGTGAAAAAAATATTTCTACATCCCATGGCCTTTCCCAACCATTTAAATTTTTCTCTTACAGGTCTAACACTTCCGAAAAACCAATACAACGCCCACCCGGAACAATATATAAAGCTAAACGAACCGTTCACTGGGCACTTATCCGTACGACAATCCCTATTGATTTACCTGTTTTTACAAGGAAATAAAATGTGAAAAAAATATTTCTACATCCCATGGCCTTTCCCAACCATTTAAATTTTTCTCTTACTGGTCTAACACTTCCGAAAAAGCAATACAACTCCCACCCGGAACAATATATAAAGCTAAACGAACCGTTCACTGGGCACTTATCCGTACGAAAATCCCTATTGATTTACCTGTTTTTACAAGGAAATAAAATGTGAAAAAAATATTTCTACATCCCATGGCCTTTCCCAACCATTTAAATTTGTCTCTTACAGGTCTAACCCTTCAAAAAAACCAATACAACGCCCACCCGGAACAATATATAAAGCTAAACGAACCGTTCACTGGGCACTTATCCGTACGAAAATCCCTATTGATTTACCTGTTTTTACAAGGAAATAAAATGTGAAAAAAATATTTCTACATCCCATGGCCTTTCCCAACCATTTAAATTTTTCTCTTACTGGTCTAACACTTCCGAAAAAGCAATACAACTCCCACCCGGAACAATATATAAAGCTAAACGAACCGTTCACTGGGCACTTATCCGTACGAAAATCCCTATTGATTTACCTGTTTTTACAAGGAAATAAAATGTGAAAAAAATATTTCTACATCCCATGGCCTTTCCCAACCATTTACATTTGTCTCTTACAGGTCTAACCCTTCAAAAAAACCAATACAACGCCCACCCGGAACAATATATAAAGCTAAACAAACCGTTCAGTGGGCACTTATCCGTACGAAAATCCCTATTGATTTACCTGTTTTTACAAGGAAATAAAATGTGAAAAAAATATTTCTACATCCCATGGCCTTTCCCAACCATTTAAATTTTTCTCTTACAGGTCTAACCCTTCCAAAAAACCAATACAACGCCCACCCGGAACAATATATAAAGCTAAACAAACCGTTCACTGGGCACTTATCGGTACGAAAATCCCTATTGATTTACCTGTTTTTACAAGGAAATAAAATGTGAAAAAAATATTTCTACATCCCATGGCCTTTCCCAACCATTTAAATTTTTCTCTTACAGGTCTAACACTTCCGAAAAACCAATACAACGCCCACCCGGAACAATATATAAAGCTAAACGAACCGTTCACTGGGCACTTATCCGTACGAAAATCCCTATTGATTTACCTGTTTTTACAAGGAAATAAAATGTGAAAAAAATATTTCTACATCCCATGGCCTTTCCCAACCATTTAAATTTTTCTCTTACTGGTCTAACACTTCCGAAAAAGCAATACAACTCCCACCCGGAACAATATATAAAGCTAAACGAACCGTTCACTGGGCACTTATCCGTACGAAAATCCCTATTGATTTACCTGTTTTTACAAGGAAATAAAATGTGAAAAAAATATTTCTACATCCCATGGCCTTTCCCAACCATTTAAATTTGTCTCTTACAGGTCTAACCCTTCAAAAAAACCAATACAACGCCCACCCGGAACAATATATAAAGCTAAACAAACCGTTCAGTGGGCACTTATCCGTACGAAAATCCCTATTGATTTACCTGTTTTTACAAGGAAATAAAATGTGAAAAAAATATTTCTACATCCCATGGCCTTTCCCAACCATTTAAATTTTTCTCTTACAGGTCTAACCCTTCCAAAAAACCAATACAACGCCCACCCGGAACAATATATAAAGCTAAACGAACCGTTCACTGGGCACTTATCCGTACGAAAATCCCTATTGATTTACCTGTTTTTACAAGGAAATAAAATGTGAAAAAAATATTTCTACACCCCATGGCCTTTCCCAACCATTTAAATTTTTCTCTTACAGGTCTAACACTTCCGAAAAACCAATACAACGCCCACCCGGAACAATATATAAAGCTAAACGAACCGTTCACTGGGCACTTATCCGTACGAAAATGTGAAAAAATATTTCTACATCCCATGGCCTTTCCCAACCATTTAAATTTTTCTCTTACAGGTCTAACCCTTCCAAAAAACCAATACAACGCCCACCCGGAACAATATATAAAGCTAAACAAACCGTTCACTGGGCACTTATCCGTACGAAAATCCCTATTGATTTACCTGTTTTTACAAGGAAATAAAATGTGAAAAAAATATTTCTACATCCCATGGCCTTTCCCAACCATTTAAATTTTTCTCTTACAGGTCTAACCCTTCCAAAAAACCAATACAACGCCCACCCGGAACAATATATAAAGCTAAACAAACCGTTCACTGGGCACTTATCCGTACGAAAATCCCTATTGATTTACCTGTTTTTACAAGGAAATAAAATGTGAAAAAAATATTTCTACATCCCATGGCCTTTCCCAACCATTTAAATTTGTCTCTTACAGGTCTAACCCTTCCAAAAACCAATACAACGCCCACCCAGAACAATATATAAAGCTAAACAAACCGTTCACTGGGCACTTATCCGTACGAAAATCCCTATTGATTTACCTGTTTTTACAAGGAAATAAAATGTGAAAAAAATATTTCTACATCCCATGGCCTTTCCCAACCATTTAAATTTTTCTCTTACAGGTCTAACACTTCCGAAAAACCAATACAACGCCCACCCGGAACAATATATAAAGCTAAACGAACCGTTCACTGGGCACTTATCCGTACGAAAATCCCTATTGATTTACCTGATTTTACAAGGAAATAAAATGTGAAAAAAATATTTCTACATCCAATGGCCTTTCCCAACCATTTAAATTTTTCTCTTACAGGTCTAACACTTCCGAAAAACCAATACAACGCCCTCCCAGAACAATATATAAAGCTAAACGAACCGTTCACTGGGCACTTATCCGTACGAAAATCCCTATTGATTTACCTGTTTTTACAAGGAAATAAAATGTGAAAAAAATATTTATACATCCCATGGCCTTTCCCAACCATTTAAATTTTTCTCTTACAGGTCTAACACTTCCAAAAAACCAATACAACGCCCTCCCAGAACAATATATAAAGCTAAACGAACCGTTCACTGGGCACTTATCCGTACGAAAATCCCTATTGATTTACCTGATTTTACAAGGAAATAAAATGTGAAAAAAATATTTCTACATCCCATGGCCTTTCCCAACCATTTAAATTTTTCTCTTACAGGTCTAAAACTTCCGAAAAACCAATACAACGCCCACCCGGAACAATATATAAAGCTAAACAAACCGTTCACTGGGCACTTATCGGTACGAAAATCCCTATTGATTTACCTGTTTTTACAAGGAAATAAAATGTGAAAAAAATATTTCTACATCCCATGGCCTTTCCCAACCATTTAAATTTTTCTCTTACAGGTCTAACACTTCCGAAAAACCAATACAACGCCCACCCGGAACAATATATAAAGCTAAACGAACCGTTCACTGGGCACTTATCCGTACGAAAATCCCTATTGATTTACCTGTTTTTACAAGGAAATAAAATGTGAAAAAAATATTTCTACATCCCATGGCCTTTCCCAACCATTTAAATTTTTCTCTTACTGGTCTAACACTTCCGAAAAAGCAATACAACTCCCACCCGGAACAATATATAAAGCTAAACGAACCGTTCACTGGGCACTTATCCGTACGAAAATCCCTATTGATTTACCTGTTTTTACAAGGAAATAAAATGTGAAAAAAATATTTCTACATCCCATGGCCTTTCCCAACCATTTAAATTTGTCTCTTACAGGTCTAACCCTTCAAAAAAACCAATACAACGCCCACCCGGAACAATATATAAAGCTAAACGAACCGTTCACTGGGCACTTATCCGTACGAAAATCCCTATTGATTTACCTGTTTTTACAAGGAAATAAAATGTGAAAAAAATATTTCTACATCCCATGGCCTTTCCCAACCATTTAAATTTTTCTCTTACTGGTCTAACACTTCCGAAAAAGCAATACAACTCCCACCCGGAACAATATATAAAGCTAAACGAACCGTTCACTGGGCACTTATCCGTACGAAAATCCCTATTGATTTACCTGTTTTTACAAGGAAATAAAATGTGAAAAAAATATTTCTACATCCCATGGCCTTTCCCAACCATTTACATTTGTCTCTTACAGGTCTAACCCTTCAAAAAAACCAATACAACGCCCACCCGGAACAATATATAAAGCTAAACAAACCGTTCAGTGGGCACTTATCCGTACGAAAATCCCTATTGATTTACCTGTTTTTACAAGGAAATAAAATGTGAAAAAAATATTTCTACATCCCATGGCCTTTCCCAACCATTTAAATTTTTCTCTTACAGGTCTAACCCTTCCAAAAAACCAATACAACGCCCACCCGGAACAATATATAAAGCTAAACAAACCGTTCACTGGGCACTTATCGGTACGAAAATCCCTATTGATTTACCTGTTTTTACAAGGAAATAAAATGTGAAAAAAATATTTCTACATCCCATGGCCTTTCCCAACCATTTAAATTTTTCTCTTACAGGTCTAACACTTCCGAAAAACCAATACAACGCCCACCCGGAACAATATATAAAGCTAAACGAACCGTTCACTGGGCACTTATCCGTACGAAAATCCCTATTGATTTACCTGTTTTTACAAGGAAATAAAATGTGAAAAAAATATTTCTACATCCCATGGCCTTTCCCAACCATTTAAATTTTTCTCTTACTGGTCTAACACTTCCGAAAAAGCAATACAACTCCCACCCGGAACAATATATAAAGCTAAACGAACCGTTCACTGGGCACTTATCCGTACGAAAATCCCTATTGATTTACCTGTTTTTACAAGGAAATAAAATGTGAAAAAAATATTTCTACATCCCATGGCCTTTCCCAACCATTTAAATTTGTCTCTTACAGGTCTAACCCTTCAAAAAAACCAATACAACGCCCACCCGGAACAATATATAAAGCTAAACAAACCGTTCAGTGGGCACTTATCCGTACGAAAATCCCTATTGATTTACCTGTTTTTACAAGGAAATAAAATGTGAAAAAAATATTTCTACATCCCATGGCCTTTCCCAACCATTTAAATTTTTCTCTTACAGGTCTAACCCTTCCAAAAAACCAATACAACGCCCACCCGGAACAATATATAAAGCTAAACGAACCGTTCACTGGGCACTTATCCGTACGAAAATCCCTATTGATTTACCTGTTTTTACAAGGAAATAAAATGTGAAAAAAATATTTCTACACCCCATGGCCTTTCCCAACCATTTAAATTTTTCTCTTACAGGTCTAACACTTCCGAAAAACCAATACAACGCCCACCCGGAACAATATATAAAGCTAAACGAACCGTTCACTGGGCACTTATCCGTACGAAAATCCCTATTGATTTACCTGATTTTAAAAGGAAATAAAATGTGAAAAAAAATTTTCTACATCCATTGGCCTTTCCCAACCATTTAAATTTTTCTCTTACAGGTCTAACACTTCCGAAAAACCAATACAACGCCCACCCGGAACAATATATAAAGCTAAACGAACCGTTCACTGGGCACTTATCCGTACGAAAATCCCTATTGATTTACCTGATTTTACAAGGAAATAAAATGTGAAAAAAATATTTCTACATCCAATGGCCTTTCCCAACCATTTAAATTTTTCTCTTACAGGTCTAACACTTCCGAAAAACCAATACAACGCCCTCCCAGAACAATATATAAAGCTAAACGAACCGTTCACTGGGCACTTATCCGTACGAAAATCCCTATTGATTTATCTGTTTTTACAAGGAAGTAAAATGTGAAAAAAATATTTCTACATTCCATGGCCTTTCCCAACCATTTAAATTTTTCTCTTACAGGTCTAACACTTCCGAAAAACCAATACAACGCCCACCCGGAACAATATATAAAGCTAAACGAACCGTTCACTGGGCACTTACCCGTACGAAAATCCCTATTGTTTTACCTGTTTTTACAAGGAAATAAAATGTGAAAAAAATGTTTCTACCTCCCATGGCCTTTCCCAACCATTTAAATTTTTCTCTTACAGATCTAACACTTCCGAAAAACCAATACAACGCCCACCCGGAACAATATATAAAGCTAAACGAACCGTTCACTGGGCACTTATCCTTACGAAAATCCCTATTAATTTACCTGTTTTTACAAGGAAATAAAATGTGAAAAAATATTTCTACAACCCATGGCCTTTCCCAACCATTTAAACTTTCTCTTACAGGTCTAACACTTCCGAAAAACCAATACAACGCCCACCCGGAACAATATATAAAGCTAAACGAACCGTTCACTGGGCACTTATCCGTACGAAAATCCCTATTGATTTACCTGATTTTACAAGGAAATAAAATGTGAAAAAAATATTTCTACATCCCATGGCCTTTCCCAACCATTTAAATTTTTCTCTTACAGGTTTAACACTTCCGAAAAACCAATACAACGACCACCCGGAACAATATCTAAAGCTAAACGAACCGTTCACTGGGTACTTATCCGTAAGAAAATCCCTATTGATTTACCTGATTTTACAAGGAAATAAAATGTGAAAAAAATATTTCTACATCCCATGGCCTTTCCCAACCATTTAAATTTTTCTCTTACAGGTCTAACACTTCCGAAAAACCAATACAACGCCCACCCGGAACAATATATAAAGCTAAACGAACCGTTCACTGGGTACTTATCCGTACGAAAATGTGAAAAAATATTTCTACATCCCATGGCCTTTCCCAACCATTTAAATTTTTCTCTTACAGGTCTAACCCTTCCAAAAAACCAATACAACGCCCACCCGGAACAATATATAAAGCTAAACAAACCGTTCACTGGGCACTTATCCGTACGAAAATCCCTATTGATTTACCTGTTTTTACAAGGAAATAAAATGTGAAAAAAATATTTCTACATCCCATGGCCTTTCCCAACCATTTAAATTTGTCTCTTACAGGTCTAACCCTTCCAAAAAACCAATACAACCCCCACCCGGAACAATATATAAAGCTAAACAAACCGTTCACTGGGCACTTATCCGTACGAAAATCCCTATTGATTTACCTGTTTTTACAAGGAAATAAAATGTGAAAAAAATATTTCTACATCCCATGGCCTTTCCCAACCATTTAAATTTTTCTCTTACAGGTCTAACACTTCCGAAAAACCAATACAACGCCCACCCGGAACAATATATAAAGCTAAACGAACCGTTCACTGGGCACTTATCCGTACGAAAATCCCTATAGATTTACCTGTTTTTACAAGGAAATAAAATGTGAAAAAAATATTTCTACATCCCATGGCCTTTCCCAACCATTTAAATTTTTCTCTTACTGGTCTAACACTTCCGAAAAAGCAATACAACTCCCATCCGGAACAATATATAAAGCTAAACGAACCGTTCACTGGGCACTTATCCGTACGAAAATCCCTATTGATTTACCTGTTTTTACAAGGAAATAAAATGTGAAAAAAATATTTCTACATCCCATGGCCTTTCCATTTAAATTTGTCTCTTACAGGTCTAACACTTCCGAAAAACCAATACAACGCCCACCCGGAACAATATATAAAGCTAAACGAACCGTTCACTGGGCACTTATCCGTATGAAAATCCCTATTGATTTACCTGATTTTAAAAGGAAATAAAATGTGAAAAAAAAATTTCTACATCCATTGGCCTTTCCCAACCATTTAAATTTTTCTCTTACTGGTCTAACACTTCCGAAAAACCAATACAACGCCCACCCGGAACAATATATAAAGCTAAACGAACCGTTCACTGGGCACTTATCCGTACGAAAATCCCTATTGATTTACCTGATTTTACAAGGAAATAAAATGTGAAAAAAATATTTCTACATCCAATGGCCTTTCCCAACCATTTAAATTTTTCTCTTACAGGTCTAACACTTCCGAAAAACCAATACAACGCCCTCCCAGAACAATATATAAAGCTAAACGAACCGTTCACTGGGCACTTATCCGTACGAAAATCCCTATTGATTTACCTGATTTTACAAGGAAATAAAATGTGAAAAAAATATTTCTACATCCCATGGCCTTTCCCAACCATTTAAATTGTTCTCTTACAGGTCTAACACTTCCAAAAAACCAATACAACGCCCACCCGCAACAATATATAAAGATAAACAAACCGTTCACTGGGCACTTATCCGTACGAAAATCCCTATTGATTTACCTGTTTTTACAAGGAAATAAAATGTGAAAAAAATATTTCTACATCCCATGGCCTTTCCCAACTATTTAAATTTTTCTCTTACAGGTCTAACACTTCCAAAAAACCAATACAACGCCCTCCCAGAACAATATATAAAGCTAAACGAACCGTTCACTGGGCACTTATCCGTACGAAAATCCCTATTGATTTACCTGATTTTACAAGGAAATAAAATGTGAAAAAAATATTTCTACATCCCATGGCCTTTCCCAACCATTTAAATTTTTCTCTTACAGGTCTAATACTTCTGAAAAACCAATACAACGCCCACCCGGAACAATATATAAAGCTAAACAAACCGTTCACTGGGCACTTATCCGTACGAAAATCCCTATAGATTTACCTGTTTTTACAAGGAAATAAAATGTGAAAAAAATATTTCTACATCCCATGGCCTTTCCCAACCATTTAAATTTTTCTCTTACAGGTCTAACACTTCCGAAAAACCAATACAATGCCCACCCGGAACAATATATAAAGCTAAACGAACCGTTCACTGGGCACTTATCCGTACGAAAATCCCTATTGATTTACCTGTTTTTACAAGGAAATAAAATGTGAAAAAAATATTTCTACATCCCATGGCCTTTCCCAACCATTTAAATTTTTCTCTTACAGGTCTAACACTTCCCAAAAAGCAATACAACTCCCACCCGGAACAATATATAAAGCTAAACGAACCGTTCACTGGGCACTTATCCGTACGAAAATCCCTATTGATTTACCTGTTTTTAAAAGGAAATAAAATGTGAAAAAAATATTTCTACATCCCATGGCCTTTCCCAACCATTTAAATTTGTCTCTTACAGGTCTAACCCTTCAAAAAAACCAATACAACGCCCACCCGGAACAATATATAAAGCTAAACAAACCGTTCACTGGGCACTTATCCGTACGAAAATCCCTATTGATTTACCTGTTTTTACAAGGAAATAAAATGTGAAAAAAATATTTCTACATCCCATGGCATTCCCCAACCATTTAAATTTTTCTCTTACAGGTCTAACCCTTCCAAAAAACCAATACAACGCCCACCCGGAACAATATATAAAGCTAAACGAACCGTTCACTGGGCACTTATCCGTACGAAAATCCCTATTGATTTACCTGTTTTTACAAGGAAATAAAATGTGAAAAAAATATTTCTACATCCCATGGCCTTTCCCAACCATTTAAATTTTTCTCTTACTGGTCTAACACTTCCGAAAAAGCAATACAACTCCCATCCGGAACAATATATAAAGCTAAACGAACCGTTCACTGGGCACTTATCCGTACGAAAATCCCTATTGATTTACCTGTTTTTACAAGGAAATAAAATGTGAAAAAAATATTTCTACATCCCATGGCCTTTCCATTTAAATTTGTCTCTTACAGGTCTAACACTTCCGAAAAACCAATACAACGCCCACCCGGAACAATATATAAAGCTAAACGAACCGTTCACTGGGCACTTATCCGTATGAAAATCCCTATTGATTTACCTGATTTTAAAAGGAAATAAAATGTGAAAAAAATTTTTCTACATCCATTGGCCTTTCCCAACCATTTAAATTTTTCTCTTACTGGTCTAACACTTCCGAAAAACCAATACAACGCCCACCCGGAACAATATATAAAGCTAAACGAACCGTTCACTGGGCACTTATCCGTACGAAAATCCCTATTGATTTACCTGATTTTACAAGGAAATAAAATGTGAAAAAAATATTTCTACATCCAATGGCCTTTCCCAACCATTTAAATTTTTCTCTTACAGGTCTAACACTTCCGAAAAACCAATACAACGCCCTCCCAGAACAATATATAAAGCTAAACGAACCGTTCACTGGGCACTTATCCGTACGAAAATCCCTATTGATTTACCTGATTTTACAAGGAAATAAAATGTGAAAAAAATATTTCTACATCCCATGGCCTTTCCCAACCATTTAAATTGTTCTCTTACAGGTCTAACACTTCCAAAAAACCAATACAACGCCCACCCGCAACAATATATAAAGATAAACAAACCGTTCACTGGGCACTTATCCGTACGAAAATCCCTATTGATTTACCTGTTTTTACAAGGAAATAAAATGTGAAAAAAATATTTCTACATCCCATGGCCTTTCCCAACTATTTAAATTTTTCTCTTACAGGTCTAACACTTCCAAAAAACCAATACAACGCCCTCCCAGAACAATATATAAAGCTAAACGAACCGTTCACTGGGCACTTATCCGTACGAAAATCCCTATTGATTTACCTGATTTTACAAGGAAATAAAATGTGAAAAAAATATTTCTACATCCCATGGCCTTTCCCAACCATTTAAATTTTTCTCTTACAGGTCTAAAACTTCCGAAAAACCAATACAACGCCCACCCGGAACAATATATAAAGCTAAACAAACCGTTCACTGGGCACTTATCCGTACGAAAATCCCTATAGATTTACCTGTTTTTACAAGGAAATAAAATGTGAAAAAAATATTTCTACATCCCATGGCCTTTCCCAACCATTTAAATTTTTCTCTTACAGGTCTAACACTTCCGAAAAACCAATACAATGCCCACCCGGAACAATATATAAAGCTAAACGAACCGTTCACTGGGCACTTATCCGTACGAAAATCCCTATTGATTTACCTGTTTTTACAAGGAAATAAAATGTGAAAAAAATATTTCTACATCCCATGGCCTTTCCCAACCATTTAAATTTTTCTCTTACAGGTCTAACACTTCCCAAAAAGCAATACAACTCCCACCCGGAACAATATATAAAGCTAAACGAACCGTTCACTGGGCACTTATCCGTACGAAAATCCCTATTGATTTACCTGTTTTTAAAAGGAAATAAAATGTGAAAAAAATATTTCTACATCCCATGGCCTTTCCCAACCATTTAAATTTGTCTCTTACAGGTCTAACCCTTCAAAAAAACCAATACAACGCCCACCCGGAACAATATATAAAGCTAAACAAACCGTTCACTGGGCACTTATCCGTACGAAAATCCCTATTGATTTACCTGTTTTTACAAGGAAATAAAATGTGAAAAAAATATTTCTACATCCCATGGCATTCCCCAACCATTTAAATTTTTCTCTTACAGGTCTAACCCTTCCAAAAAACCAATATAACGCCCACCCGGAACAATATATAAAGCTAAACAAACCGTTCACTGGGCACTTATCCGTACGAAAATCCCTATTGATTTACCTGTTTTTACACGGAAATAAAATGTGAAAAAAATATTTCTACACCCCATGGCCTTTCCCAACCATTTAAATTTTTCTCTTACAGGTCTAACACTTCCGAAAAACCAATACAACGCCCACCCGGAACAATATATAAAGCTAAACGAACCGTTCACTGGGCACTTATCCGTACGAAAATCCCTATTGATTTACCTGATTTTACAAAGAAATAAAATGTGAAAAAAATTTTTCTACATCCATTGGCCTTTCCCAACCATTTAAATTTTTCTCTTACAGGTCTAACACTTCCGAAAAACCAATACAACGCCCTCCCAGAACAATATATAAAGCTAAACGAACCGTTCACTGGGCACTTATCCGTACGAAAATCCCTATTGATTTACCTGTTTTTACAAGGAAATAAAATGTGAAAAAAATATTTCTACATCCCATGGCCTTTCCCAACCATTTAAATTTTTCTCTTACAGGTCTAACACTTCCAAAAAACCAATACAACGCCCTCCCAGAACAATATATAAAGCTAAACGAACCGTTCACTGGGCACTTATCCGTACGAAAATCCCTATTGATTTACCTGATTTTACAAGGAAATAAAATGTGAAAAAAATATTTCTACATCCCATGGCCTTTCCCAACCATTTAAATTTTTCTCTTACAGGTCTAAAACTTCCGAAAAACCAATACAACGCCCACCCGGAACAATATATAAAGCTAAACAAACCGTTCACTGGGCACTTATCCGTACGAAAATCCCTATTGATTTACCTGTTTTTACAAGGAAATAAAATGTGAAAAAAATATTTCTACATCCCATGGCCTTTCCCAACCATTTAAATTTTTCTCTTACAGGTCTAACACTTCCGAAAAACCAATACAACGCCCACCCGGAACAATATATAAAGCTAAACGAACCGTTCACTGGGCACTTATCCGTACGAAAATCCCTATTGATTTACCTGTTTTTACAAGGAAATAAAATGTGAAAAAAATATTTCTACATCCCATGGCCTTTCCCAACCATTTAAATTTTTCTCTTACTGGTCTAACACTTCCGAAAAAGCAATACAACTCCCACCCGGAACAATATATAAAGCTAAACGAACCGTTCACTGGGCACTTATCCGTACGAAAATCCCTATTGATTTACCTGTTTTTACAAGGAAATAAAATGTGAAAAAAATATTTCTACATCCCATGGCCTTTCCCAACCATTTAAATTTGTCTCTTACAGGTCTAACCCTTCAAAAAAACCAATACAACGCCCACCCGGAACAATATATAAAGCTAAACAAACCGTTCACTGGGCACTTATCCGTACGAAAATCCCTATTTATTTACCTGTTTTTACAAGGAAATAAAATGTGAAAAAAATATTTCTACATCCCATGGCCTTTCCCAACCATTTAAATTTTTCTCTTACAGGTCTAACCCTTCCAAAAAACCAATACAACGCCCACCCGGAACAATATATAAAGCTAAACGAACCGTTCACTGGGCACTTATCCGTACGAAAATCCCTATTGATTTACCTGTTTTTACAAGGAAATAAAATGTGAAAAAAATATTTCTACACCCCATGGCCTTTCCCAACCATTTAAATTTTTCTCTTACAGGTCTAACACTTCCGAAAAACCAATACAACGCCCACCCGGAACAATATATAAAGCTAAACGAACCGTTCACTGGGCACTTATCCGTACGAAAATCCCTATTGATTTACCTGATTTTAAAAGGAAATAAAATGTGAAAAAAAAATTTCTACATCCATTGGCCTTTCCCAACCATTTAAATTTTTCTCTTACAGGTCTAACACTTCCGAAAAACCAATACAACGCCCTCCCAGAACAATATATAAAGCTAAACGAACCGTTCACTGGGCACTTATCCGTACGAAAATCCCTATTGATTTACCTGTTTTTACAAGGAAATAAAATGTGAAAAAAATATTTCTACATCCCATGGCCTTTCCCAACCATTTAAATTTTTCTCTTACAGGTCTAACACTTCCAAAAAACCAATACAACGCCCTCCCAGAACAATATATAAAGCTAAACGAACCGTTCACTGGGCACTTATCCGTACGAAAATCCCTATTGATTTACCTGATTTTACAAGGAAATAAAATGTGAAAAAAATATTTCTACATCCAATGGCCTTTCCCAACCATTTAAATTTTTCTCTTACAGGTCTAACACTTCCGAAAAACCAATACAACGCCCTCCCAGAACAATATATAAAGCTAAACGAACCGTTCACTGGGCACTTATCCGTACGAAAATCCCTATTGATTTACCTGATTTTACAAGGAAATAAAATGTGAAAAAAATATTTCTACATCCCATGGCCTTTCCCAACCATTTAAATTGTTCTCTTACAGGTCTAACACTTCCAAAAAACCAATACAACGCCCTCCCGGAACAATATATAAAGCTAAACAAACCGTTCACTGGGCACTTATCCGTACGAAAATCCCTATTGATTTACCTGTTTTTACAAGGAAATAAAATGTGAAAAAAATATTTCTACATCCCATGGCCTTTCCCAACTATTTAAATTTTTCTCTTACAGGTCTAACACTTCCAAAAAACCAATACAACGCCCTCCCAGAACAATATATAAAGCTAAACGAACCGTTCACTGGGCACTTATCCGTACGAAAATCCCTATTGATTTACCTGATTTTACAAGGAAATAAAATGTGAAAAAATATTTCTACATCCCATGGCCTTTCCCAACCATTTAAATTTTTCTCTTACAGGTCTAACACTTCCCAAAAAGCAATACAACTCCCACCCGGAACAATATATAAAGCTAAACGAACCGTTCACTGGGCACTTATCCGTACGAAAATCCCTATTGATTTACCTGTTTTTAAAAGGAAATAAAATGTGAAAAAAATATTTCTACATCCCATGGCCTTTCCCAACCATTTAAATTTGTCTCTTACAGGTCTAACCCTTCAAAAAAACCAATACAACGCCCACCCGGAACAATATATAAAGCTAAACAAACCGTTCACTGGGCACTTATCCGTACGAAAATCCCTATTGATTTACCTGTTTTTACAAGGAAATAAAATGTGAAAAAAATATTTCTACATCCCATGGCATTCCCCAACCATTTAAATTTTTCTCTTACAGGTCTAACCCTTCCAAAAAACCAATACAACGCCCACCCGGAACAATATATAAAGCTAAACGAACCGTTCACTGGGCACTTATCCGTACGAAAATCCCTATTGATTTACCTGTTTTTACAAGGAAATAAAATGTGAAAAAAATATTTCTACATCCCATGGCCTTTCCCAACCATTTAAATTTTTCTCTTACTGGTCTAACACTTCCGAAAAAGCAATACAACTCCCATCCGGAACAATATATAAAGCTAAACGAACCGTTCACTGGGCACTTATCCGTACGAAAATCCCTATTGATTTACCTGTTTTTACAAGGAAATAAAATGTGAAAAAAATATTTCTACATCCCATGGCCTTTCCATTTAAATTTGTCTCTTACAGGTCTAACACTTCCGAAAAACCAATACAACGCCCACCCGGAACAATATATAAAGCTAAACGAACCGTTCACTGGGCACTTATCCGTATGAAAATCCCTATTGATTTACCTGATTTTAAAAGGAAATAAAATGTGAAAAAAATTTTTCTACATCCATTGGCCTTTCCCAACCATTTAAATTTTTCTCTTACTGGTCTAACACTTCCGAAAAACCAATACAACGCCCACCCGGAACAATATATAAAGCTAAACGAACCGTTCACTGGGCACTTATCCGTACGAAAATCCCTATTGATTTACCTGATTTTACAAGGAAATAAAATGTGAAAAAAATATTTCTACATCCAATGGCCTTTCCCAACCATTTAAATTTTTCTCTTACAGGTCTAACACTTCCGAAAAACCAATACAACGCCCTCCCAGAACAATATATAAAGCTAAACGAACCGTTCACTGGGCACTTATCCGTACGAAAATCCCTATTGATTTACCTGATTTTACAAGGAAATAAAATGTGAAAAAAATATTTCTACATCCCATGGCCTTTCCCAACCATTTAAATTGTTCTCTTACAGGTCTAACACTTCCAAAAAACCAATACAACGCCCACCCGCAACAATATATAAAGATAAACAAACCGTTCACTGGGCACTTATCCGTACGAAAATCCCTATTGATTTACCTGTTTTTACAAGGAAATAAAATGTGAAAAAAATATTTCTACATCCCATGGCCTTTCCCAACTATTTAAATTTTTCTCTTACAGGTCTAACACTTCCAAAAAACCAATACAACGCCCTCCCAGAACAATATATAAAGCTAAACGAACCGTTCACTGGGCACTTATCCGTACGAAAATCCCTATTGATTTACCTGATTTTACAAGGAAATAAAATGTGAAAAAAATATTTCTACATCCCATGGCCTTTCCCAACCATTTAAATTTTTCTCTTACAGGTCTAAAACTTCCGAAAAACCAATACAACGCCCACCCGGAACAATATATAAAGCTAAACAAACCGTTCACTGGGCACTTATCCGTACGAAAATCCCTATAGATTTACCTGTTTTTACAAGGAAATAAAATGTGAAAAAAATATTTCTACATCCCATGGCCTTTCCCAACCATTTAAATTTTTCTCTTACAGGTCTAACACTTCCGAAAAACCAATACAATGCCCACCCGGAACAATATATAAAGCTAAACGAACCGTTCACTGGGCACTTATCCGTACGAAAATCCCTATTGATTTACCTGTTTTTACAAGGAAATAAAATGTGAAAAAAATATTTCTACATCCCATGGCCTTTCCCAACCATTTAAATTTTTCTCTTACAGGTCTAACACTTCCCAAAAAGCAATACAACTCCCACCCGGAACAATATATAAAGCTAAACGAACCGTTCACTGGGCACTTATCCGTACGAAAATCCCTATTGATTTACCTGTTTTTAAAAGGAAATAAAATGTGAAAAAAATATTTCTACATCCCATGGCCTTTCCCAACCATTTAAATTTGTCTCTTACAGGTCTAACCCTTCAAAAAAACCAATACAACGCCCACCCGGAACAATATATAAAGCTAAACAAACCGTTCACTGGGCACTTATCCGTACGAAAATCCCTATTGATTTACCTGTTTTTACAAGGAAATAAAATGTGAAAAAAATATTTCTACATCCCATGGCATTCCCCAACCATTTAAATTTTTCTCTTACAGGTCTAACCCTTCCAAAAAACCAATACAACGCCCACCCGGAACAATATATAAAGCTAAACAAACCGTTCACTGGGCACTTATCCGTACGAAAATCCCTATTGATTTACCTGTATTTACACGGAAATAAAATGTGAAAAAAATATTTCTACACCCCATGGCCTTTCCCAACCATTTAAATTTTTCTCTTACAGGTCTAACACTTCCGAAAAACCAATACAACGCCCACCCGGAACAATATATAAAGCTAAACGAACCGTTCACTGGGCACTTATCCGTACGAAAATCCCTATTGATTTACCTGATTTTACAAAGAAATAAAATGTGAAAAAAATTTTTCTACATCCATTGGCCTTTCCCAACCATTTAAATTTTTCTCTTACAGGTCTAACACTTCCGAAAAACCAATACAACGCCCTCCCAGAACAATATATAAAGCTAAACGAACCGTTCACTGGGCACTTATCCGTACGAAAATCCCTATTGATTTACCTGTTTTTACAAGGAAATAAAATGTGAAAAAAATATTTCTACATCCCATGGCCTTTCCCAACCATTTAAATTTTTCTCTTACAGGTCTAACACTTCCAAAAAACCAATACAACGCCCTCCCAGAACAATATATAAAGCTAAACGAACCGTTCACTGGGCACTTATCCGTACGAAAATCCCTATTGATTTACCTGATTTTACAAGGAAATAAAATGTGAAAAAAATATTTCTACATCCCATGGCCTTTCCCAACCATTTAAATTTTTCTCTTACAGGTCTAAAACTTCCGAAAAACCAATACAACGCCCACCCGGAACAATATATAAAGCTAAACAAACCGTTCACTGGGCACTTATCCGTACGAAAATCCCTATTGATTTACCTGTTTTTACAAGGAAATAAAATGTGAAAAAAATATTTCTACATCCCATGGCCTTTCCCAACCATTTAAATTTTTCTCTTACAGGTCTAACACTTCCGAAAAACCAATACAACGCCCACCCGGAACAATATATAAAGCTAAACGAACCGTTCACTGGGCACTTATCCGTACGAAAATCCCTATTGATTTACCTGTTTTTACAAGGAAATAAAATGTGAAAAAAATATTTCTACATCCCATGGCCTTTCCCAACCATTTAAATTTTTCTCTTACTGGTCTAACACTTCCGAAAAAGCAATACAACTCCCACCCGGAACAATATATAAAGCTAAACGAACCGTTCACTGGGCACTTATCCGTACGAAAATCCCTATTGATTTACCTGTTTTTACAAGGAAATAAAATGTGAAAAAAATATTTCTACATCCCATGGCCTTTCCCAACCATTTAAATTTGTCTCTTACAGGTCTAACCCTTCAAAAAAACCAATACAACGCCCACCCGGAACAATATATAAAGCTAAACAAACCGTTCACTGGGCACTTATCCGTACGAAAATCCCTATTTATTTACCTGTTTTTACAAGGAAATAAAATGTGAAAAAAATATTTCTACATCCCATGGCCTTTCCCAACCATTTAAATTTTTCTCTTACAGGTCTAACCCTTCCAAAAAACCAATACAACGCCCACCCGGAACAATATATAAAGCTAAACGAACCGTTCACTGGGCACTTATCCGTACGAAAATCCCTATTGATTTACCTGTTTTTACAAGGAAATAAAATGTGAAAAAAATATTTCTACACCCCATGGCCTTTCCCAACCATTTAAATTTTTCTCTTACAGGTCTAACACTTCCGAAAAACCAATACAACGCCCACCCGGAACAATATATAAAGCTAAACGAACCGTTCACTGGGCACTTATCCGTACGAAAATCCCTATTGATTTACCTGATTTTAAAAGGAAATAAAATGTGAAAAAAAAATTTCTACATCCATTGGCCTTTCCCAACCATTTAAATTTTTCTCTTACAGGTCTAACACTTCCGAAAAACCAATACAACGCCCTCCCAGAACAATATATAAAGCTAAACGAACCGTTCACTGGGCACTTATCCGTACGAAAATCCCTATTGATTTACCTGTTTTTACAAGGAAATAAAATGTGAAAAAAATATTTCTACATCCCATGGCCTTTCCCAACCATTTAAATTTTTCTCTTACAGGTCTAACACTTCCAAAAAACCAATACAACGCCCTCCCAGAACAATATATAAAGCTAAACGAACCGTTCACTGGGCACTTATCCGTACGAAAATCCCTATTGATTTACCTGATTTTACAAGGAAATAAAATGTGAAAAAAATATTTCTACATCCCATGGCCTTTCCCAACCATTTAAATTTTTCTCTTACAGGTCTAAAACTTCCGAAAAACCAATACAACGCCCACCCGGAACAATATATAAAGCTAAACAAACCGTTCACTGGGCACTTATCCGTACGAAAATCCCTATTGATTTACCTGTTTTTACAAGGAAATAAAATGTGAAAAAAATATTTCTACATCCCATGGCCTTTCCCAACCATTTAAATTTTTCTCTTACAGGTCTAACACTTCCGAAAAACCAATACAACGCCCACCCGGAACAATATATAAAGCTAAACGAACCGTTCACTGGGCACTTATCCGTACGAAAATCCCTATTGATTTACCTGTTTTTACAAGGAAATAAAATGTGAAAAAAATATTTCTACACCCCATGGCCTTTCCCAACCATTTAAATTTTTCTCTTACAGGTCTAACACTTCCGAAAAACCAATACAACGCCCACCCGGAACAATATATAAAGCTAAACGAACCGTTCACTGGGCACTTATCCGTACGAAAATCCCTATTGATTTACCTGATTTTACAAGGAAATAAAATGTGAAAAAAATATTTCTACATCCAATGGCCTTTCCCAACCATTTAAATTTTTCTCTTACAGGTCTAACACTTCCGAAAAACCAATACAACGCCCTCCCAGAACAATATATAAAGCTAAACGAACCGTTCACTGGGCACTTATCCGTACGAAAATCCCTATTGATTTACCTGATTTTACAAGGAAATAAAATGTGAAAAAAATATTTCTACATCCCATGGCCTTTCCCAACCATTTAAATTGTTCTCTTACAGGTCTAACACTTCCAAAAAACCAATACAACGCCCTCCCGGAACAATATATAAAGCTAAACAAACCGTTCACTGGGCACTTATCCGTACGAAAATCCCTATTGATTTACCTGTTTTTACAAGGAAATAAAATGTGAAAAAAATATTTCTACATCCCATGGCCTTTCCCAACTATTTAAATTTTTCTCTTACAGGTCTAACACTTCCAAAAAACCAATACAACGCCCTCCCAGAACAATATATAAAGCTAAACGAACCGTTCACTGGGCACTTATCCGTACGAAAATCCCTATTGATTTACCTGATTTTACAAGGAAATAAAATGTGAAAAAATATTTCTACATCCCATGGCCTTTCCCAACCATTTAAATTTTTCTCTTACAGGTCTAAAACTTCCGAAAAACCAATACAACGCCCACCCGGAACAATATATAAAGCTAAACAAACCGTTCACTGGGCACTTATCCGTACGAAAATCCCTATTGATTTGCCTGATTTTAAAAGGAAATAAAATGTGAAAAAAAATTTTCTACATCCATTGGCCTTTCCCAAACATTTAAATTTTTCTCTTACAGGTCTAACACTTCCGAAAAACCAATACAACGCCCACCCGGAACAATATATAAAGCTAAACGAACCGTTCACTGGGCACTTATCCGTACGAAAATCCCTATTGATTTACCTGATTTTACAAGGAAATAAAATGTGAAAAAAATATTTCTACATCCAATGGCCTTTCCCAACCATTTAAATTTTTCTCTTACAGGTCTAACACTTCCGAAAAACCAATACAACGCCCTCCCAGAACAATATATAAAGCTAAACGAACCGTTCACTGGGCACTTATCCGTACGAAAATCCCTATTGATTTACCTGATTTTACAAGGAAATAAAATGTGAAAAAAATATTTCTACATCCCATGGCCTTTCCCAACCATTTAAATTGTTCTCTTACAGGTCTAACACTTCCAAAAAACCAATACAACGCCCTCCCGGAACAATATATAAAGCTAAACAAACCGTTCACTGGGCACTTATCCGTACGAAAATCCCTATTGATTTACCTGTTTTTACAAGGAAATAAAATGTGAAAAAAATATTTCTACATCCCATGGCCTTTCCCAACTATTTAAATTTTTCTCTTACAGGTCTAACACTTCCAAAAAACCAATACAACGCCCTCCCAGAACAATATATAAAGCTAAACGAACCGTTCACTGGGCACTTATCCGTACGAAAATCCCTATTGATTTACCTGATTTTACAAGGAAATAAAATGTGAAAAAATATTTCTACATCCCATGGCCTTTCCCAACCATTTAAATTTTTCTCTTACAGGTCTAAAACTTCCGAAAAACCAATACAACGCCCACCCGGAACAATATATAAAGCTAAACAAACCGTTCACTGGGCACTTATCCGTACGAAAATCCCTATAGATTTACCTGTTTTTACAAGGAAATAAAATGTGAAAAAAATATTTCTACATCCCATGGCCTTTCCCAACCATTTAAATTTTTCTCTTACAGGTCTAACACTTCCGAAAAACCAATACAATGCCCACCCGGAACAATATATAAAGCTAAACGAACCGTTCACTGGGCACTTATCCGTACGAAAATCCCTATTGATTTACCTGTTTTTACAAGGAAATAAAATGTGAAAAAAATATTTCTACATCCCATGGCCTTTCCCAACCATTTAAATTTTTCTCTTACAGGTCTAACACTTCCCAAAAAGCAATACAACTCCCACCCGGAACAATATATAAAGCTAAACGAACCGTTCACTGGGCACTTATCCGTACGAAAATCCCTATTGATTTACCTGTTTTTAAAAGGAAATAAAATGTGAAAAAAATATTTCTACATCCCATGGCCTTTCCCAACCATTTAAATTTGTCTCTTACAGGTCTAACCCTTCAAAAAAACCAATACAACGCCCACCCGGAACAATATATAAAGCTAAACAAACCGTTCACTGGGCACTTATCCGTACGAAAATCCCTATTGATTTACCTGTTTTTACAAGGAAATAAAATGTGAAAAAAATATTTCTACATCCCATGGCCTTTCCCAACCATTTAAATTTTTCTCTTACAGGTCTAACCCTTCCAAAAAACCAATACAACGCCCACCCGGAACAATATATAAAGCTAAACAAACAGTTCACTGGGCACTTATCCGTACGAAAATCCCTATTGATTTACCTGTTTTTACACGGAAATAAAATGTGAAAAAAATATTTCTACACCCCATGGCCTTTCCCAACCATTTAAATTTTTCTCTTACAGGTCTAACACTTCCGAAAAACCAATACAACGCCCACCCGGAACAATATATAAAGCTAAACGAACCGTTCACTGGGCACTTATCCGTACGAAAATCCCTATTGATTTACCTGATTTTACAAGGAAATAAAATGTGAAAAAAATATTTCTACATCCATTGGCCTTTCCCAACCATTTAAATTTTTCTCTTACAGGTCTAACACTTCCGAAAAACCAATACAACGCCCTCCCAGAACAATATATAAAGCTAAACGAACCGTTCACTGGGCACTTATCCGTACGAAAATCCCTATTGATTTACCTGTTTTTACAAGGAAATAAAATGTGAAAAAAATATTTCTACATCCCATGGCCTTTCCCAACCATTTAAATTTGTCTCTTACAGGTCTAACCCTTCAAAAAAACCAATACAACGCCCACCCGGAACAATATATAAAGCTAAACAAACCGTTCACTGGGCACTTATCCGTACGAAAATCCCTATTGATTTACCTGTTTTTACAAGGAAATAAAATGTGAAAAAAATATTTCTACATCCCATGGCCTTTCCCAACCATTTAAATTTTTCTCTTACAGGTCTAACCCTTCCAAAAAACCAATACAACGCCCACCCGGAACAATATATAAAGCTAAACAAACCGTTCACTGGGCACTTATCCGTACGAAAATCCCTATTGATTTACCTGTTTTTACAAGGAAATAAAATGTGAAAAAAATATTTCTACATCCCATGGCTTTTCCCAACCATTTAAATTTTTCTCTTACATGTCTAACCCTTCCAAAAAACCAATACAACGCCCACCCGGAACAATATATAAAGCTAAACAAACCGTTCACTGGGCACTTATCCGTACGAAAATCCCTATTGATTTACCTGTTTTTACAAGGAAATAAAATGTGAAAAAAATATTTCTACATCCCATGGCCTTTCCCAACCATTTAAATTTTTCTCTTACAGGTCTAACCCTTCCAAAAAACCAATACAACGCCCACCCGGAACAATATATAAAGCTAAACAAACCTTTCACTGGGCACTTATCCGTACGAAAATCCCTATTGATTTACCTGTTTTTACACGGAAATAAAATGTGAAAAAAATATTTCTACATCCCATGGCCTTTCCCAACCATTTAAATTTGTCTCTTACAGGTCTAACCCTTCCAAAAAACCAATACAACCCCCACCCGGAACAATATATAAAGCTAAACAAACCGTTCACTGGGCACTTATCCGTACGAAAATCCCTATTGATTTACCTGTTTTTACAAGGAAATAAAATGTGAAAAAAATATTTCTACATCCCATGGCCTTTCCCAACCATTTAAATTTTTCTCTTACAGGTCTAACAGTTCCGAAAAACCAATACAACGCCCACCCGGAACAATATATAAAGCTAAACGAACCGTTCACTGGGCACTTATCCGTACGAAAATCCCTATTGATTTACCTGTTTTTACAAGGAAATAAAATGTGAAAAAAATATTTCTACATCCCATGGCCTTTCCCAACCATTTAAATTTTTCTCTTACAGGTCTAACCCTTCCAAAAAACCAATACAACGCCCACCCGGAACAATATATAAAGCTAAACAAACCGTTCACTGGGCACTTATCCGTACGAAAATCCCTATTGATTTACCTGTTTTTACAAGGAAATAAAATGTGAAAAAAATATTTCTACATCCCATGGCTTTTCCCAACCATTTAAATTTTTCTCTTACATGTCTAACCCTTCCAAAAAACCAATACAACGCCCACCCGGAACAATATATAAAGCTAAACAAACCGTTCACTGGGCACTTATCCGTACGAAAATCCCTATTGATTTACCTGTTTTTACAAGGAAATAAAATGTGAAAAAAATATTTCTACATCCCATGGCCTTTCCCAACCATTTAAATTTTTCTCTTACAGGTCTAACCCTTCCAAAAAACCAATACAACGCCCACCCGGAACAATATATAAAGCTAAACAAACCTTTCACTGGGCACTTATCCGTACGAAAATCCCTATTGATTTACCTGTTTTTACACGGAAATAAAATGTGAAAAAAATATTTCTACATCCCATGGCCTTTCCCAACCATTTAAATTTGTCTCTTACAGGTCTAACCCTTCAAAAAAACCAATACAACGCCCACCCGGAACAATATATAAAGCTAAACAAACCGTTCACTGGGCACTTATCCGTACGAAAATCCCTATTGATTTACCTGTTTTTACAAGGAAATAAAATGTGAAAAAAATATTTCTACACCCCATGGCCTTTCCCAACCATTTAAATTTTTCTCTTACAGGTCTAACACTCCCGAAAAACCAATACAACGCCCACCCGGAACAATATATAAAGCTAAACGAACCGTTCACTGGGCACTTATCCGTACGAAAATCCCTATTTATTTACCTGATTTTACAAGGAAATAAAATGTGAAAAAAAATTTTCTACATCCATTGGCCTTTCCCAACCATTTAAATTTTTCTCTTACAGGTCTAACACTTCCGAAAAACCAATACAACGCCCTCCCAGAACAATATATAAGGCTAAACGAACCGTTCACTGGGCACTTATCCGTACGAAAATCCCTATTGATTTACCTGTTTTTACAAGGAAATAAAATGTGAAAAAAATATTTCTACATCCCATGGCCTTTCCCAACCATTTAAATTTGTCTCTTACAGGTCTAACCCTTCAAAAAAACCAATACAACGCCCACCCGGAACAATATATAAAGCTAAACAAACCGTTCACTGGGCACTTATCCGTACGAAAATCCCTATTGATTTACCTGTTTTTACAAGGAAATAAAATGTGAAAAAAATATTTCTACATCCCATGGCCTTTCCCAACCATTTAAATTTGTCTCTTACAGGTCTAACCCTTCAAAAAATCCAATACAACGCCCACCCGGAACAATATATAAAGCTAAACAAACCGTTCACTGGGCACTTATCCGTACGAAAATCCCTATTGATTTACCTGTTTTTACAAGGAAATAAAATGTGAAAAAAATATTTCTACACCCCATGGCCTTTCCCAACCATTTAAATTTTTCTCTTACAGGTCTAACACTCCCGAAAAACCAATACAACGCCCACCCGGAACAATATATAAAGCTAAACGAACCGTTCACTGGGCACTTATCCGTACGAAAATCCCTATTTATTTACCTGATTTTACAAGGAAATAAAATGTGAAAAAATTTTTTCTACATCCATTGGCCTTTCCCAACCATTTAAATTTTTCTCTTACAGGTCTAACACTTCCGAAAAACCAATACAACGCCCTCCCAGAACAATATATAAAGCTAAACGAACCGTTCACTGGGCACTTATCCGTACGAAAATCCCTATTGATTTACCTGTTTTTACAAGGAAATAAAATGTGAAAAAAATATTTCTACATCCCATGGCCTTTCCCAACCATTTAAATTTGTCTCTTACAGGTCTAACCCTTCAAAAAAACCAATACAACGCCCACCCGGAACAATATATAAAGCTAAACAAACCGTTCACTGGGCACTTATCCGTACGAAAATCCCTATTGATTTACCTGTTTTTACAAGGAAATAAAATGTGAAAAAAATATTTCTACATCCCATGGCCTTTCCCAACCATTTAAATTTTTCTCTTACAGGTCTAACCCTTCCAAAAAACCAATACAACGCCCACCCGGAACAATATATAAAGCTAAACAAACCGTTCACTGGGCACTTATCCGTACGAAAATCCCTATTGATTTACCTGTTTTTACAAGGAAATAAAATGTGAAAAAAATATTTCTACATCCCATGGCCTTTCCCAACCATTTAAATTTTTCTCTTACAGGTCTAACCCTTCCAAAAAACCAATACTACGCCCTCCCGGAACAATATATAAAGCTAAACAAACCGTTCACTGGGCACTTATCCGTACGAAAATCCCTATTGATTTACCTGTTTTTACACGGAAATAAAATGTGAAAAAAATATTTCTACACCCCATGGCCTTTCCCAACCATTTAAATTTTTCTCTTACAGGTCTAACACTTCCGAAAAACCAATACAACGCCCACCCGGAACAATATATAAAGCTAAACGAACCGTTCACTGGGCACTTATCCGTACGAAAATCCCTATTGATTTACCTGATTTTACAAGGAAATAAAATGTGAAAAAAAATTTTCTACATCCCATGGCCTTTCCCAACCATTTAAATTTTTCTCTTACAGGCCTAACACTTCCGAAAAACCAATACAACGCCCTCCCAGAACAATATATAAAGCTAAACGAACCGTTCACTGGGCACTTATCCGTACGAAAATCCCTATTGATTTACCTGTTTTTACAAGGAAATAAAATGTGAAAAAAATATTTCTACATCCCATGGCCTTTCCCAACCATTTAAATTTGTCTCTTACAGGTCTAACCCTTCAAAAAAACCAATACAACGCCCACCCGGAACAATATATAAAGCTAAACAAACCGTTCACTGGGCACTTATCCGTACGAAAATCCCAATTGATTTACCTGTTTTTACAAGGAAATAAAATGTGAAAAAAATATTTCTACATCCCATGGCCTTTCCCAACCATTTAAATTTTTCTCTTACAGGTCTAACCCTTCCAAAAAACCAATACAACGCCCACCCGGAACAATATATAAAGCTAAACAAACCGTTCACTGGGCACTTATCCGTACGAAAATCCCTATTGATTTACCTGTTTTTACAAGGAAATAAAATGTGAAAAAAATATTTCTACATCCCATGGCCTTTCCCAACCATTTAAATTTTTCTCTTACAGGTCTAACCCTTCCAAAAAACCAATACAACGCCCACCCGGAACAATATATAAAGCTAAACAAACCTTTCACTGGGCACTTATCCGTACGAAAATCCCTATTGATTTACCTGTTTTTACACGGAAATAAAATGTGAAAAAAATATTTCTACATCCCATGGCCTTTCCCAACCATTTAAATTTTTCTCTTACAGGTCTAACACTTCCGAAAAACCAATACAACGCCCTCCCAGAACAATATATAAAGCTAAACGAACCGTTCACTGGGCACTTATCCGTACGAAAATCCCTATTGATTTACCTGATTTTACAAGGAAATAAAATGTGAAAAAAAATTTTCTACATCCCATGGCCTTTCCCAACCATTTAAATTTTTCTCTTACAGGTCTAACACTTCCGAAAAACCAATACAACGCCCTCCCAGAACAATATATAAAGCTAAACGAACCGTTCACTGGGCACTTATCCGTACGAAAATCCCTATTGATTTACCTGTTTTTACACGGAAATAAAATGTCAAAAAAATATTTCTACACCCCATGGCCTTTCCCAACCATTTAAATTTTTCTCTTACAGGTCTAACACTTCCGAAAAACCAATACAACGCCCACCCGGAACAATATATAAAGCTAAACGAACCGTTCACTGGGCACTTATCCGTACGAAAATCCCTATTGTTTTACCTGATTTTACAAGGAAATAAAATGTGAAAAAAAATTTTCTACATCCCATGGCCTTTCCCAACCATTTAAATTTTTCTCTTACAGGTCTAACACTTCCGAAAAACCAATACAACGCCCTCCCAGAACAATATATAAAGCTAAACGAACCGTTCACTGGGCACTTATCCGTACGAAAATCCCTATTGATTTACCTGTTTTTACAAGGAAATAAAATGTGAAAAAAATATTTCTACATCCCATGGCCTTTCCCAACCATTTAAATTTGTCTCTTACAGGTCTAACCCTTCAAAAAAACCAATACAACGCCCACCCGGAACAATATATAAAGCTAAACAAACCGTTCACTGGGCACTTATCCGTACGAAAATCCCAATTGATTTACCTGTTTTTACAAGGAAATAAAATGTGAAAAAAATATTTCTACATCCCATGGCCTTTCCCAACCATTTAAATTTTTCTCTTACAGGTCTAACCCTTCCAAAAAACCAATACAACGCCCACCCGGAACAATATATAAAGCTAAACAAACCGTTCACTGGGCACTTATCCGTACGAAAATCCCTATTGATTTACCTGTTTTTACAAGGAAATAAAATGTGAAAAAAATATTTCTACATCCCATGGCTTTTCCCAACCATTTAAATTTTTCTCTTACATGTCTAACCCTTCCAAAAAACCAATACAACGCCCACCTGGAACAATATATAAAGCTAAACAAACCGTTCACTGGGCACTTATCCGTACGAAAATCCCTATTGATTTACCTGTTTTTACAAGGAAATAAAATGTGAAAAAAATATTTCTACATCCCATGGCCTTTCCCAACCATTTAAATTTTTCTCTTACAGGTCTAACCCTTCCAAAAAACCAATACAACGCCCACCCGGAACAATATATAAAGCTAAACAAACCTTTCACTGGGCACTTATCCGTACGAAAATCCCTATTGATTTACCTGTTTTTACACGGAAATAAAATGTGAAAAAAATATTTCTACATCCCATGGCCTTTCCCAACCATTTAAATTTGTCTCTTACAGGTCTAACCCTTCAAAAAAACCAATACAACGCCCACCCGGAACAATATATAAAGCTAAACAAACCGTTCACTGGGCACTTATCCGTACGAAAATCCCTATTGATTTACCTGTTTTTACAAGGAAATAAAATGTGAAAAAAATATTTCTACACCCCATGGCCTTTCCGAACCATTTAAATTTTTCGCTTACAGGTCTAACACTCCCGAAAAACCAATACAACGCCAACCCGGAACAATATATAAAGCTAAACGAACCGTTCACTGGGCACTTATCCGTACGAAAATCCCTATTTATTTACCTGATTTTACAAGGAAATAAAATGTGAAAAAAAATTTTCTACATCCATTGGCCTTTCCCAACCATTTAAATTTTTCTCTTACAGGTCTAACACTTCCGAAAAACCAATACAACGCCCTCCCAGAACAATATATAAAGCTAAACGAACCGTTCACTGGGCACTTATCCGTACGAAAATCCCTATTGATTTACCTGTTTTTACAAGGAAATAAAATGTGAAAAAAATATTTCTACATCCCATGGCCTTTCCCAACCATTTAAATTTGTCTCTTACAGGTCTAACCCTTCAAAAAAACCAATACAACGCCCACCCGGAACAATATATAAAGCTAAACAAACCGTTCACTGGGCACTTATCCGTACGAAAATCCCTATTGATTTACCTGTTTTTACAAGGAAATAAAATGTGAAAAAAATATTTCTACATCCCATGGCCTTTCCCAACCATTTAAATTTTTCTCTTACAGGTCTAACCCTTCCAAAAAACCAATACAACGCCCACCCGGAACAATATATAAAGCTAAACAAACCGTTCACTGGGCACTTATCCGTACGAAAATCCCTATTGATTTACCTGTTTTTACAAGGAAATAAAATGTGAAAAAAATATTTCTACATCCCATGGCCTTTCCCAACCATTTAAATTTTTCTCTTACAGGTCTAACCCTTCCAAAAAACCAATACAACGCCCACCCGGAACAATATATAAAGCTAAACAAACCGTTCACTGGGCACTTATCCGTACGAAAATCCCTATTGATTTACCTGATTTTACAAGGAAATAAAATGTGAAAAAAATATTTCTACATCCCATGGCCTTTCCCAACCATTTAAATTTTTCTCTTACAGGTCTAACACTTTCGAAAAACCAATACAACGCCCACCCGGAACAATATATAAAGCTAAACAAACCGTTCACTGGGCACTTATCCGTACGAAAATCCCTATTGATTTACCTGATTTTACAAGGAAATAAAATGTGAAAAAAATTTTTCTACATCCCATGGCCTTTCCCAACCATTTAAATTTTTCTCTTACAGGTCTAACACTTCCGAAAAACCAATACAACGCCCTCCCAGAACAATATATAAAGCTAAACGAACCGTTCACTGGGCACTTATCCGTACGAAAATCCCTATTGATTTACCTGTTTTTACAAGGAAATAAAATGTGAAAAAAATATTTCTACATCCCATGGCCTTTCCCAACCATTTAAATTTGTCTCTTACAGGTCTAACCCTTCAAAAAAACCAATACAACGCCCACCCGGAACAATATATAAAGCTAAACAAACCGTTCACTGGGCACTTATCCGTACGAAAATCCCTATTGATTTACCTGTTTTTACAAGGAAATAAAATGTGAAAAAAATATTTCTACATCCCATGGCCTTTCCCAACCATTTAAATTTTTCTCTTACAGGTCTAACCCTTCCAAAAAACCAATACAACGCCCACACGGAACAATATATAAAGCTAAACAAACCGTTCACTGGGCACTTATCCGTACGAAAATCCCTATTGATTTACCTGTTTTTACAAGGAAATAAAATGTGAAAAAAATATTTCTACATCCCATGGCTTTTCCCAACCATTTAAATTTTTCTCTTACATGTCTAACCCTTCCAAAAAACCAATACAACGCCCACCCGGAACAATATATAAAGCTAAACAAACCGTTCACTGGGCACTTATCCGTACGAAAATCCCTATTGATTTACCTGTTTTTACAAGGAAATAAAATGTGAAAAAAATATTTCTACATCCCATGGCCTTTCCCAACCATTTAAATTTTTCTCTTACAGGTCTAACCCTTCCAAAAAACCAATACAACGCCCACCCGGAACAATATATAAAGCTAAACAAACCTTTCACTGGGCACTTATCCGTACGAAAATCCCTATTGATTTACCTGTTTTTACACGGAAATAAAATGTGAAAAAAATATTTCTACATCCCATGGCCTTTCCCAACCATTTAAATTTGTCTCTTACAGGTCTAACCCTTCAAAAAAACCAATACAACGCCCACCCGGAACAATATATAAAGCTAAACAAACCGTTCACTGGGCACTTATCCGTACGAAAATCCCTATTGATTTACCTGTTTTTACAAGGAAATAAAATGTGAAAAAAATATTTCTACACCCCATGGCCTTTCCCAACCATTTAAATTTTTCTCTTACAGGTCTAACACTCCCGAAAAACCAATACAACGCCCACCCGGAACAATATATAAAGCTAAACGAACCGTTCACTGGGCACTTATCCGTACGAAAATCCCTATTTATTTACCTGATTTTACAAGGAAATAAAATGTGAAAAAAATTTTTCTACATCCATTGGCCTTTCCCAACCATTTAAATTTTTCTCTTACAGGTCTAACACTTCCGAAAAACCAATACAACGCCCTCCCAGAACAATATATAAAGCTAAACGAACCGTTCACTGGGCACTTATCCGTACGAAAATCCCTATTGATTTACCTGTTTTTACAAGGAAATAAAATGTGAAAAAAATATTTCTACATCCCATGGCCTTTCCCAACCATTTAAATTTGTCTCTTACAGGTCTAACCCTTCAAAAAAACCAATACAACGCCCACCCGGAACAATATATAAAGCTAAAAAAACCGATCACTGGGCACTTATCCGTACGAAAATCCCTATTGATTTACCTGTTTTTACAAGGAAATAAAATGTGAAAAAAATATTTCTACATCCCATGGCCTTTCCCAACCATTTAAATTTTTCTCTTACAGGTCTAACCCTTCCAAAAAACCAATACAACGCCCACCCGGAACAATATATAAAGCTAAACAAACCGTTCACTGGGCACTTATCCGTACGAAAATCCCTATTGATTTACCTGTTTTTACAAGGAAATAAAATGTGAAAAAAATATTTCTACATCCCATGGCCTTTCCCAACCATTTAAATTTTTCTCTTACAGGTCTAACCCTTCCAAAAAACCAATACAACGCCCACCCGGAACAATATATAATTTTTCTACATATATTGTTTACAAGGAAATAAAATGTGAAAAAAATATTTCTACATCCCATGGCCTTTCCCAACCATTTAAATTTTTCTCTTACAGGTCTAACACTTCCGAAAAACCAATACAACGCCCACCCGGAACAATATATAAAGCTAAACGAACCGTTCACTGGGCACTTATCCGTACGAAAATCCCTATTGATTTACCTGATTTTACAAGGAAATAAAATGTGAAAAAAATATTTCTACAGGTCTAACACTTCTGAAAAACCAATACAACGCCCTCCCAGAACAATATATAAAGCTAAACGAACCATTCACTGGGCACTTATCCGTACGAAAATCCCTATTGATTTACCTGATTTTACAAGGAAATAAAATGTGAAAAAAATATTTCTACATCCCATGGCCTTTCCCAACCATTTAAATTGTTCTCTTACAGGTCTAACACTTCCAAAAAACCAATACAACGCCCACCCGGAACAATATATAAAGCTAAACAAACCGTTCACTGGGCACTTATCCGTACCTAAATCCCTATTGATTTACCTGTTTTTACAAGGAAATAAAATGTGAAAAAAATATTTCTACATCCCATGGCCTTTCCCAACCATTTAAATTTGTCTCTTACAGGTCTAACACTTCCGAAAAACCAATACAACGCCCACCCGGAACAATATATAAAGCTAAACGAACCGTTCACTGGGCACTTATCCGTACGAAAATCCCTATTGATTTACCTGATTTTACAAGGAAATAAAATGTGAAAAAATATTTCTACATCCCATGGCCTTTCCCAACCATTTAAATTTTTCTCTTACAGGTCTAATACTTCCGAAAAACCAATACAACGCCCACCCGGAACAATATATAAAGCTAAACAAACCGTTCACTGGGCACTTATCCGTACGAAAATCCCTATTGATTTACCTGTTTTTACACGGAAATAAAATGTGAAAAAAATATTTCTACACCCCATGGCCTTTCCCAACCATTTAAATTTTTCTCTTACAGGTCTAACACTTCCGAAAAACCAATACAACGCCCACCCGGAACAATATATAAAGCTAAACGAACCGTTCACTGGGCACTTATCCGTACGAAAATCCCTATTGATTTACCTGATTTTACAAGGAAATAAAATGTGAAAAAAATTTTTCTACATCCCATGGCCTTTCCCAACCATTTAAATTTTTCTCTTACAGGTCTAACACTTCCGAAAAACCAATACAACGCCCTCCCAGAACAATATATAAAGCTAAACGAACCGTTCACTGGGCACTTATCCGTACGAAAATCCCTATTGATTTACCTGTTTTTACAAGGAAATAAAATGTGAAAAAAATATTTCTACATCCCATGGCCTTTCCCAACCATTTAAATTTGTCTCTTACAGGTCTAACCCTTCAAAAAAACCAATACAACGCCCACCCGGAACAATATATAAAGCTAAACAAACCGTTCACTGGGCACTTATCCGTACGAAAATCCCTATTGATTTACCTGTTTTTACAAGGAAATAAAATGTGAAAAAAATATTTCTACACCCCATGGCCTTTCCCAACCATTTAAATTTTTCTCTTACAGGTCTAACACTCCCGAAAAACCAATACAACGCCCACCCGGAACAATATATAAAGCTAAACGAACCGTTCACTGGGCACTTATCCGTACGAAAATCCCTATTTATTTACCTGATTTTACAAGGAAATAAAATGTGAAAAAAAATTTTCTACATCCATTGGCCTTTCCCAACCATTTAAATTTTTCTCTTACAGGTCTAACACTTCCGAAAAACCAATACAACGCCCTCCCAGAACAATATATAAAGCTAAACGAACCGTTCACTGGGCACTTATCCGTACGAAAATCCCTATTGATTTACCTGTTTTTACAAGGAAATAAAATGTGAAAAAAATATTTCTACATCCCATGGCCTTTCCCAACCATTTAAATTTGTCTCTTACAGGTCTAACCCTTCAAAAAAACCAATACAACGCCCACCCGGAACAATATATAAAGCTAAACAAACCGTTCACTGGGCACTTATCCGTACGAAAATCCCTATTGATTTACCTGTTTTTACAAGGAAATAAAATGTGAAAAAAATATTTCTACATCCCATGGCCTTTCCCAACCATTTAAATTTTTCTCTTACAGGTCTAACCCTTCCAAAAAACCAATACAACGCCCACCCGGAACAATATATAAAGCTAAACAAACCGTTCACTGGGCACTTATCCGTACGAAAATCCCTATTGATTTACCTGTTTTTACAAGGAAATAAAATGTGAAAAAAATATTTCTACATCCCATGGCCTTTCCCAACCATTTAAATTTTTCTCTTACAGGTCTAACCCTTCCAAAAAACCAATACAACGCCCACCCGGAACAATATATAAAGCTAAACAAACCGTTCACTGGGCACTTATCCGTACGAAAATCCCTATTGATTCACCTGTTTTTACAAGGAAATAAAATGTGAAAAAAATATTTCTACATCCCATGGCCTTTCCCAACCATTTAAATTTTTCTCTTACAGGTCTAACCCTTCCAAAAAACCAATACAACGCCCACCCGGAACAATATATAAAGCTAAACAAACCGTTCACTGGGCACTTATCCGTACGAAAATCCCTATTGATTTACCTGTTTTTACAAGGAAATAAAATGTGAAAAAAATATTTCTACATCCCATGGCCTTTCCCAACCATTTAAATTTGTCTCTTACAGGTCTAACCCTTCAAAAAAACCAATACAACGCCCACCCGGAACAATATATAAAGCTAAACAAACCGTTCACTGGGCACTTATCCGTACGAAAATCCCTATTGATTTACCTGTTTTTACAAGGAAATAAAATGTGAAAAAAATATTTCTACACCCCATGGCCTTTCCCAACCATTTAAATTTTTCTCTTACAGGTCTAACACTCCCGAAAAACCAATACAACGCCCACCCGGAACAATATATAAAGCTAAACGAACCGTTCACTGGGCACTTATCCGTACGAAAATCCCTATTTATTTACCTGATTTTACAAGGAAATAAAATGTGAAAAAAAATTTTCTACATCCATTGGCCTTTCCCAACCATTTAAATTTTTCTCTTACAGGTCTAACACTTCCGAAAAACCAATACAACGCCCTCCCAGAACAATATATAAAGCTAAACGAACCGTTCACTGGGCACTTATCCGTACGAAAATCCCTATTGATTTACCTGTTTTTACAAGGAAATAAAATGTGAAAAAAATATTTCTACATCCCATGGCCTTTCCCAACCATTTAAATTTGTCTCTTACAGGTCTAACCCTTCAAAAAAACCAATACAACGCCCACCCGGAACAATATATAAAGCTAAACAAACCGTTCACTGGGCACTTATCCGTACGAAAATCCCTATTGATTTACCTGTTTTTACAAGGAAATAAAATGTGAAAAAAATATTTCTACATCCCATGGCCTTTCCCAACCATTTAAATTTTTCTCTTACAGGTCTAACCCTTCCAAAAAACCAATACAACGCCCACCCGGAACAATATATAAAGCTAAACAAACCGTTCACTGGGCACTTATCCGTACGAAAATCCCTATTGATTTACCTGTTTTTACAAGGAAATAAAATGTGAAAAAAATATTTCTACATCCCATGGCCTTTCCCAACCATTTAAATTTTTCTCTTACAGGTCTAACCCTTCCAAAAAACCAATACAACGCCCACCCGGAACAATATATAAAGCTAAACAAACCGTTCACTGGGCACTTATCCGTACGAAAATCCCTATTGATTCACCTGTTTTTACAAGGAAATAAAATGTGAAAAAAATATTTCTACATCCCATGGCCTTTCCCAACCATTTAAATTTTTCTCTTACAGGTCTAACCCTTCCAAAAAACCAATACAACGCCCACCCGGAACAATATATAAAGCTAAACAAACCGTTCACTGGGCACTTATCCGTACGAAAATCCCTATTGATTTACCTGTTTTTACAAGGAAATAAAATGTGAAAAAAATATTTCTACATCCCATGGCCTTTCCCAACCATTTAAATTTGTCTCTTACAGGTCTAACCCTTCAAAAAAACCAATACAACGCCCACCCGGAACAATATATAAAGCTAAACAAACCGTTCACTGGGCACTTATCCGTACGAAAATCCCTATTGATTTACCTGTTTTTACAAGGAAATAAAATGTGAAAAAAATATTTCTACATCCCATGGCCTTTCCAAACCATTTAAATTTTTCTCTTACAGGGCTAACCCTTCCAAAAAACCAATACAACGCCCACCCGGAACAATATATAAAGCTAAACAAACCGTTCACTGGGCACTTATCCGTACGAAAATCCCTATTGATTTACCTGATTTTACAAGGAAATAAAATGTGAAAAAAATATTTCTACATCCCATGGCCTTTCCCAACCATTTAAATTTTTCTCTTACAGGTCTAACACTTCCGAAAAACCAATACAACGCCCACCCGGAACAATATATAAAGCTAAACGAACCGTTCACTGGGTACTTACACGTACGAAAATCCCTATGGATTTACCTGTTTTTACAAGGAAATAAAATGTGAAAAAAATATTTCTACATCCCATGGCCTTTCCCAACCATTTAAATTTTTCTCTTACAGGTCTAACACTTCCGAAAAACCAATACAACGCCCACCCGGAACAATATATAAAGCTAAACGAACCGTTCACTGGGCACTTATCCGTACGAAAATCCCTATTGATTTACCTGATTTTACAAGGAAATAAAATGTGAAAAAATATTTCTACATCCCATGGCCTTTCCCAACCATTTAAATTTTTCTCTTACAAGTCTAATACTTCCGAAAAACCAATACAACGCCCACCCGGAACAATATATAAAGCTAAACGAACCGTTCACTGGGTACTTCCACGTACGAAAATCCCTATTGATTTACCTCATTTTACAAGGAAATAAAATGTGAAAAAAATATTTCTACATCCCATGGCCTTTCCCAACCATTTAAATTTTTCTCTTACAGGTCTAACACTTCTGAAAAACCAATACAACGCCCACCCGGAACAATATATAAAGCTAAACGAACCGTTCACTGGGCACTTATCCGTACGAAAATCCCTATTGATTTACCTGATTTTACAAGGAAATAAAATGTGAAAAAAATATTTCTACATCCCATGGCCTTTCCCAACCATTTAAATTGTTCTCTTACAGGTCTAACACTTCCAAAAAACCAATACAACGCCCACCCGGAACAATATATAAAGCTAAACGAACCGTTCACTGGGCACTTATCCGTACGAAAATCCCTATGGATTTACCTGATTTTACAAGGAAATAAAATGTGAAAAAAATATTTCTACATCCCATGGCCTTTCCCAACCATTTAAATTTTTCACTTACAGGTCTAACACTTCTGAAAAACCAATACAACGCCCTCCCAGAACAATATATAAAGCTAAACGAACCATTCACTGGGCACTTATCCGTACGAAAATCCCTATTGATTTACCTGATTTTACAAGGAAATAAAATGTGAAAAAAATATTTCTACATCCCATGGCCTTTCCCAACCATTTAAATTGTTCTCTTACAGGTCTAACACTTCCAAAAAACCAATACAACGCCCACCCGGAACAATATATAAAGCTAAACAAACCGTTCACTGGGCACTTATCCGTACGAAAATCCCTATTGATTTACCTGTTTTTACAAGGAAATAAAATGTGAAAAAAATATTTCTACATCCCATGGCCTTTCCCAACCATTTAAATTTGTCTCTTACAGGTCTAACACTTCCGAAAAACCAATACAACGCCCACCCGGAACAATATATAAAGCTAAACGAACCGTTCACTGGGCACTTATCCGTACGAAAATCCCTATTGATTTACCTGATTTTACAAGGAAATAAAATGTGAAAAAATATTTCTACATCCCATGGCCTTTCCCAACCATTTAAATTTTTCTCTTACAGGTCTAATACTTCCGAAAAACCAATACAACGCCCACCCGGAACAATATATAAAGCTCAACGAACCGTTCACTGGGTACTTACACGTACGAAAATCCCTATTGATTTACCTCATTTTACAAGGAAATAAAATGTGAAAAAAATATTTCTACATCCCATGGCCTTTCCCAACCATTTAAATTTTTCTCTTACAGGTCTAACACTTCCGAAAAACCAATACAACGCCCACCCGGAACAATATATAAAGCTAAACGAACCGTTCACTGGGCACTTATCCGTACGAAAATCCCTATTGATTTACCTGATTTTACAAGGAAATAAAATGTGAAAAAAATACTTCTACATCCCATGGCCTTTCCCAACCATTTAAATTGTTCTCTTCCAGGTCTAACACTTCCAAAAAACCAATACAACGCCCACCCGGAACAATATATAAAGCTAAACGAACCGTTCACTGGGCACTTATCCGTACGAAAATCCCTATGGATTTACCTGATTTTACAAGGAAATAAAATGTGAAAAAAATATTTCTACATCCCATGGCCTTTCCCAACCATTTAAATTTTTCACTTACAGTTCTAACACTTCCGAAAAACCAATACAACGCCCTCCCAGAACAATATATAAAGCTAAACGAACCATTCACTGGGCACTTATCCGTACGAAAATCCCTATTGATTTACCTGATTTTACAAGGAAATAAAATGTGAAAAAAATATTTCTACATCCCATGGCCTTTCCCAACCATTTAAATTTTTCTCTTACAGGTCTAACCCTTCCAAAAAACCAATACAACGCCCACCCGGAACAATATATAAAGCTAAACAAACCTTTCACTGGGCACTTATCCGTACGAAAATCCCTATTGATTTACCTGTTTTTACACGGAAATAAAATGTGAAAAAAATATTTCTACATCCCATGGCCTTTCCCAACCATTTAAATTTGTCTCTTACAGGTCTAACCCTTCAAAAAAACCAATACAACGCCCACCCGGAATAATATATAAAGCTAAACAAACCGTTCACTGGGCACTTATCCGTACGAAAATCCCTATTGATTTACCTGTTTTTACAAGGAAATAAAATGTGAAAAAAATATTTCTACATCCCATGGCCTTTCCCAACCATTTAAATTTGTCTCTTACAGGTCTAACACTTCCGAAAAACCAATACAACGCCCACCCGGAACAATATATAAAGCTAAACGAACCGTTCACTGGGCACTTATCCGTACGAAAATCCCTATTGATTTACCTGATTTTACAAGGAAATAAAATGTGAAAAAATATTTCTACATCCCATGGCCTTTCCCAACCATTTAAATTTTTCTCTTACAGGTCTAATACTTCCGAAAAACCAATACAACGCCCACCCGGAACAATATATAAAGCTAAACGAACCGTTCACTGGGTACTTACACGTACGAAAATCCCTATTGATTTACCTCATTTTACAAGGAAATAAAATGTGAAAAAAATATTTCTACATCCCATGGCCTTCTTCAACCATTTAAATTTTTCTCTTACAGGTCTAACACTTCCGAAAAACCAATACAACGCCCACCCGGAACAATATATAAAGCTAAACGAACCGTTCACTGGGCACTTATCCGTACGAAAATCCCTATTGATTTACCTGATTTTACAAGGAAATAAAATGTGAAAAAAATATTTCTACATCCCATGGCCTTTCCCAACCATTTAAATTGTTCTCTTACATGTCTAACACTTCCAAAAAACCAATACAACGCCCACCCGGAACAATATATAAAGCTAAACGAACCGTTCACTGGGCACTTATCCGTACGAAAATCCCTATGGATTTACCTGATTTTACAAGGAAATAAAATGTGAAAAAAACATTTCTACATCCCATGGCCTTTCCCAACCATTTAAATTTTTCTCTTACAGGTCTAACACTTCCGAAAAACCAATACAACGCCCTCCCAGAACAATATATAAAGCTAAACGAACCGTTCACTGGGCACTTATCCGTACGAAAATCCCTATTGATTTACCTGATTTTACAAGGAAATAAAATGTGAAAAAAATATTTCTACATCCCATGGCCTTTCCCAACCATTTAAATTTTTCTCTTACAGGTCTAACACTTCCGAAAAACCAATACAACGCCCACCCGGAACAATATATAAAGCTAAACGAACCGTTCACTGGGCACTTATCCGTACGAAAATCCCTATTGATTTACCTGATTTTACAAGGAAATAAAATGTGAAAAAAATATTTCTACATCCCATGGCCTTTCCCAACCATTTAAATTTTTCTCTTACAGGTCTAACACTTCCAAAAAACCAATACAACGCCCACCCGGAACAATATATAAAGCTAAACGAACCGTTCACTGGGCACTTATCCGTACGAAAATCCCTATTAATTTACCTGTTTTTACAAGGAAATAAAATGTGATAAAAATATTTCTACATCCCATGGCCTTTCCCAACCATTTAAATTTTTCTCTTACAGGTCTAACACTTCCGAAAAACCAATACAACGCCCACCCGGAACTATATATAAAGCTAAACGAACCGTTCACTGGGTACTTACACGTACGAAAATCCCTATTGATTTACCTGATTTTACAAGGAAATAAAATGTGAAAAAAATATTTCTACATCCCATGGCCTTTCCCAACCATTTAAACTTTTCTCTTACAGGTCTAATACTTCCGAAAAACCAATACAACGCCCACCCGGAACAATATATAAAGCTAAACGAACCGTTCACTGGGCACTTATCCGTACGAAAATCCCTATTGATTTACCTGATTTCACAAGGAAATAAAATGTGAAAAAAATATTTCTACATCCCATGTCCTTTCCCAACCATTTAAATTTTTCTCTTACAGGTCTAACACTTCCGAAAAACCAAAACAACGCCCACCCGGAACAATATATAAAGCTAAACGAACCGTTCACTGGGCACTTATCCGTACGAAAATCCCTATTGATTTACCTGTTTTAACAAGGAAATAAAATGTGAAAAAAATATTTCTACATCCCATGGCCTTTCCCAACCATTTAAATTTTTCTCTTACAGGGCTAACACTTCCGAAAAACCAATACAACGCCCACCCGGAACAATATATAAAGCTAAACGAACCGTTCACTGGGCACTTATCCGTACGAAAATCCCTATTGATTTAACTGTTTTTACAAGGAAATAAAATGTGAAAAAAATATTTCTACATTCCATGGCCTTTCCCAACCATTTAAATTTTTCTCTTACAGGTCTAACACTTCCGAAAAACCAATACAACGCCCACCCGGAACAATATATAAAGCTAAACGAACCGTTCACTGGGCACTTATCCTTACGAAAATCCCTATTAATTTACCTGTTTTTACAAGGAAATAAAATGTGAAAAAAATATTTCTACATCCCATGGCCTTTCCCAACCATTTAAATTTTTCTCTTACAGGTCTAACACTTCCGAAAAACCAATACAACGCCCACCCGGAACTATATATAAAGCTAAACGAACCGTTCACTGGGTACTTACACGTACGAAAATCCCTATTGATTTACCTGATTTTACAAGGAAATAAAATGTGAAAAAAATATTTCTACATCCCATGGCCTTTCCCAACCATTTAAACTTTTCTCTTACAGGTCTAATACTTCCGAAAAACCAATACAACGCCCACCCGGAACAATATATAAAGCTAAACGAACCGTTCACTGGGCACCTATCCGTACGAAAATCCCTATTGATTTACCTGATTTCACAAGGAAATAAAATGTGAAAAAAATATTTCTACATCCCATGGCCTTTCCCAACCATTTAAATTTTTCTCTTACAGGTCTAACACTTCCGAAAAACCAAAACAACGCCCACCCGGAACAATATATAAAGCTAAACGAACCGTTCACTGGGCACTTATCCGTACGAAAATCCCTATTGATTTACCTGTTTTAACAAGGAAATAAAATGTGAAAAAAATATTTCTACATCCCATGGCCTTTCCCAACCATTTAAATTTTTCTCTTACAGGGCTAACACTTCCGAAAAACCAATACAACGCCCACCCGGAACAATATATAAAGCTAAACGAACCGTTCACTGGGCACTTATCCGTACGAAAATCCCTATTGATTTAACTGTTTTTACAAGGAAATAAAATGTGAAAAAAATATTTCTACATTCCATGGCCTTTCCCAACCATTTAAATTTTTCTCTTACAGGTCTAACATTTCCGAAAAACCAATACAACGCCCACCCGGAACAATATATAAAGCTAAACGAACCGTTCACTGGGCACTTATCCTTACGAAAATCCCTATTAATTTACCTGTTTTTACAAGGAAATAAAATGTGAAAAAAATATTTCTACATCCCATGGCCTTTCCCAACCATTTAAATTTTTCTCTTACAGGTCTAACACTTCCGAAAAACCAATACAACGCCCACCCGGAACTATATATAAAGCTAAACGAACCGTTCACTGGGTACTTACACGTACGAAAATCCCTATTGATTTACCTGATTTTACAAGGAAATAAAATGTGAAAAAAATATTTCTACATCCCATGGCCTTTCCCAACCATTTAAACTTTTCTCTTACAGGTCTAACACTTCCGAAAAACCAATACAACGCCCACCCGGAACAATATATAAAGCTAAACGAACCGTTCACTGGGCACTTATCCGTACGAAAATCCCTATTGATTTACCTGATTTCACAAGGAAATAAAATGTGAAAAAAATATTTCTACATCCCATGGCCTTTCCCAACCATTTAAATTTTTCTCTTACAGGTCTAACACTTCCAAAAAACCAATACAACGCCCACCCGGAACAATATATAAAGCTAAACGAACCGTTCACTGGGCACTTATCCGTACGAAAATCCCTATTGATTTACCTGATTTTACAAGGAAATAAAATGTGAAAAAAATATTTCTACATCCCATGGCCTTTCCCAACCATTTAAATTTTTCTCTTACAGGTCTAACACTTCCAAAAAACCAATACAACGCCCACCCGGAACAATATATAAAGCTAAACGAACCGTTCACTGGGCACTTATCCGTACGAAAATCCCTATTAATTTACCTGTTTTTACAAGGAAATAAAATGTGATAAAAATATTTCTACATCCCATGGCCTTTCCCAACCATTTAAATTTTTCTCTTACAGGTCTAACACTTCCGAAAAACCAATACAACGCCCACCCGGAACTATATATAAAGCTAAACGAACCGTTCACTGGGTACTTACACGTACGAAAATCCCTATTGATTTACCTGATTTTACAAGGAAATAAAATGTGAAAAAAATATTTCTACATCCCATGGCCTTTCCCAACCATTTAAATTTTTCTCTTACAGGTCTAACACTTCTGAAAAACCAAAACAACGCCCACCCGGAACAATATATAAAGCTAAACGAACCGTTCACTGGGCACTTATACGTACGAAAATCCCTAGTGATTTACCTGTTTTAACAAGGAAATAAAATGTGAAAAAAATATTTCTACATCCCATGGCCTTTCCCAACCATTTAAATTTTTCTCTTACAGGGCTAACACTTCCGAAAAACCAATACAACGCCCACCCGGAACAATATATAAAGCTAAACGAACCGTTCACTGGGCACTTATCCGTACGAAAATCCCTATTGATTTAACTGTTTTTACAAGGAAATAAAATGTGAAAAAAATATTTCTACATTCCATGGCCTTTCCCAACCATTTAAATTTTTCTCTTACAGGTCTAACACTTCCGAAAAACCAATACAACGCCCACCCGGAACAATATATAAAGCTAAACGAACCGTTCACTGGGCACTTATCCTTACGAAAATCCCTATTAATTTACCTGTTTTTACAAGGAAATAAAATGTGAAAAAAATATTTCTACACCCCATGGCCTTTCCCAACCATTTAAATTTTTCTCTTACAGGTCTAACACTTCCGAAAAACCAATACAACGCCCACCCGGAACTATATATAAAGCTAAACGAACCGTTCACTGGGTACTTACACGTACGAAAATCCCTATTGATTTACCTGATTTTACAAGGAAATAAAATGTGAAAAAAATATTTCTACATCCCATGGCCTTTCCCAACCATTTAAATTTTTCTCTTACAGGTCTAACACTTCCGAAAAACCAATACAACGCCCACCCGGAACAATATATAAAGCTAAACGAACCGTTCACTGGGTACTTACACGTACGAAAATCCCTATGGATTTACCTGTTTTTACAAGGAAATAAAATGTGAAAAAAATATTTCTACATCCCATGGCCTTTCCCAACCATTTAAATTTTTCTCTTACAGGTCTAACACTTCCGAAAAACCAATACAACGCCCACCCGGAACAATATATAAAGCTAAACGAACCGTTCACTGGGCACTTATCCGTACGAAAATCCCTATTGATTTACCTGATTTTACAAGGAAATAAAATGTGAAAAAATATTTCTACATCCCATGGCCTTTCCCAACCATTTAAATTTTTCTCTTACAAGTCTAATACTTCCGAAAAACCAATACAACGCCCACCCGGAACAATATATAAAGCTAAACGAACCGTTCACTGGGTACTTCCACGTACGAAAATCCCTATTGATTTACCTCATTTTACAAGGAAATAAAATGTGAAAAAAATATTTCTACATCCCATGGCCTTTCCCAACCATTTAAATTTTTCTCTTACAGGTCTAACACTTCTGAAAAACCAATACAACGCCCACCCGGAACAATATATAAAGCTAAACGAACCGTTCACTGGGCACTTATCCGTACGAAAATCCCTATTGATTTACCTGATTTTACAAGGAAATAAAATGTGAAAAAAATATTTCTACATCCCATGGCCTTTCCCAACCATTTAAATTGTTCTCTTACAGGTCTAACACTTCCAAAAAACCAATACAACGCCCACCCGGAACAATATATAAAGCTAAACGAACCGTTCACTGGGCACTTATCCGTACGAAAATCCCTATGGATTTACCTGATTTTACAAGGAAATAAAATGTGAAAAAAATATTTCTACATCCCATGGCCTTTCCCAACCATTTAAATTTTTCACTTACAGGTCTAACACTTCTGAAAAACCAATACAACGCCCTCCCAGAACAATATATAAAGCTAAACGAACCATTCACTGGGCACTTATCCGTACGAAAATCCCTATTGATTTACCTGATTTTACAAGGAAATAAAATGTGAAAAAAATATTTCTACATCCCATGGCCTTTCCCAACCATTTAAATTGTTCTCTTACAGGTCTAACACTTCCAAAAAACCAATACAACGCCCACCCGGAACAATATATAAAGCTAAACAAACCGTTCACTGGGCACTTATCCGTACGAAAATCCCTATTGATTTACCTGTTTTTACAAGGAAATAAAATGTGAAAAAAATATTTCTACATCCCATGGCCTTTCCCAACCATTTAAATTTGTCTCTTACAGGTCTAACACTTCCGAAAAACCAATACAACGCCCACCCGGAACAATATATAAAGCTAAACGAACCGTTCACTGGGCACTTATCCGTACGAAAATCCCTATTGATTTACCTGATTTTACAAGGAAATAAAATGTGAAAAAATATTTCTACATCCCATGGCCTTTCCCAACCATTTAAATTTTTCTCTTACAGGTCTAATACTTCCGAAAAACCAATACAACGCCCACCCGGAACAATATATAAAGCTCAACGAACCGTTCACTGGGTACTTACACGTACGAAAATCCCTATTGATTTACCTCATTTTACAAGGAAATAAAATGTGAAAAAAATATTTCTACATCCCATGGCCTTTCCCAACCATTTAAATTGTTCTCTTCCAGGTCTAACACTTCCAAAAAACCAATACAACGCCCACCCGGAACAATATATAAAGCTAAACGAACCGTTCACTGGGCACTTATCCGTACGAAAATCCCTATGGATTTACCTGATTTTACAAGGAAATAAAATGTGAAAAAAATATTTCTACATCCCATGGCCTTTCCCAACCATTTAAATTTTTCACTTACAGTTCTAACACTTCCGAAAAACCAATACAACGCCCTCCCAGAACAATATATAAAGCTAAACGAACCATTCACTGGGCACTTATCCGTACGAAAATCCCTATTGATTTACCTGATTTTACAAGGAAATAAAATGTGAAAAAAATATTTCTACATCCCATGGCCTTTCCCAACCATTTAAATTTTTCTCTTACAGGTCTAACCCTTCCAAAAAACCAATACAACGCCCACCCGGAACAATATATAAAGCTAAACAAACCTTTCACTGGGCACTTATCCGTACGAAAATCCCTATTGATTTACCTGTTTTTACACGGAAATAAAATGTGAAAAAAATATTTCTACATCCCATGGCCTTTCCCAACCATTTAAATTTGTCTCTTACAGGTCTAACCCTTCAAAAAAACCAATACAACGCCCACCCGGAATAATATATAAAGCTAAACAAACCGTTCACTGGGCACTTATCCGTACGAAAATCCCTATTGATTTACCTGTTTTTACAAGGAAATAAAATGTGAAAAAAATATTTCTACATCCCATGGCCTTTCCCAACCATTTAAATTTGTCTCTTACAGGTCTAACACTTCCGAAAAACCAATACAACGCCCACCCGGAACAATATATAAAGCTAAACGAACCGTTCACTGGGCACTTATCCGTACGAAAATCCCTATTGATTTACCTGATTTTACAAGGAAATAAAATGTGAAAAAAATATTTCTACATCCCATGGCCTTTCCCAACCATTTAAATTTTTCTCTTACAGGTCTAATACTTCCGAAAAACCAATACAACGCCCACCCGGAACAATATATAAAGCTAAACGAACCGTTCACTGGGTACTTACACGTACGAAAATCCCTATTGATTTACCTCATTTTACAAGGAAATAAAATGTGAAAAAAATATTTCTACATCCCATGGCCTTCTTCAACCATTTAAATTTTTCTCTTACAGGTCTAACACTTCCGAAAAACCAATACAACGCCCACCCGGAACAATATATAAAGCTAAACGAACCGTTCACTGGGCACTTATCCGTACGAAAATCCCTATTGATTTACCTGATTTTACAAGGAAATAAAATGTGAAAAAAATATTTCTACATCCCATGGCCTTTCCCAACCATTTAAATTGTTCTCTTACAGGTCTAACACTTCCAAAAAACCAATACAACGCCCACCCGGAACAATATATAAAGCTAAACGAACCGTTCACTGGGCACTTATCCGTACGAAAATCCCTATGGATTTACCTGATTTTACAAGGAAATAAAATGTGAAAAAAACATTTCTACATCCCATGGCCTTTCCCAACCATTTAAATTTTTCTCTTACAGGTCTAACACTTCCGAAAAACCAATACAACGCCCTCCCAGAACAATATATAAAGCTAAACGAACCGTTCACTGGGCACTTATCCGTACGAAAATCCCTATTGATTTACCTGATTTTACAAGGAAATAAAATGTGAAAAAAATATTTCTACATCCCATGGCCTTTCCCAACCATTTAAATTTTTCTCTTACAGGTCTAACACTTCCGAAAAACCAATACAACGCCCACCCGGAACAATATATAAAGCTAAACGAACCGTTCACTGGGCACTTATCCGTACGAAAATCCCTATTGATTTACCTGATTTTACAAGGAAATAAAATGTGAAAAAAATATTTCTACATCCCATGGCCTTTCCCAACCATTTAAATTTTTCTCTTACAGGTCTAACACTTCCAAAAAACCAATACAACGCCCACCCGGAACAATATATAAAGCTAAACGAACCGTTCACTGGGCACTTATCCGTACGAAAATCCCTATTAATTTACCTGTTTTTACAAGGAAATAAAATGTGATAAAAATATTTCTACATCCCATGGCCTTTCCCAACCATTTAAATTTTTCTCTTACAGGTCTAACACTTCCGAAAAACCAATACAACGCCCACCCGGAACTATATATAAAGCTAAACGAACCGTTCACTGGGTACTTACACGTACGAAAATCCCTATTGATTTACCTGATTTTACAAGGAAATAAAATGTGAAAAAAATATTTCTACATCCCATGGCCTTTCCCAACCATTTAAACTTTTCTCTTACAGGTCTAATACTTCCGAAAAACCAATACAACGCCCACCCGGAACAATATATAAAGCTAAACGAACCGTTCACTGGGCACTTATCCGTACGAAAATCCCTATTGATTTACCTGATTTCACAAGGAAATAAAATGTGAAAAAAATATTTCTACATCCCATGTCCTTTCCCAACCATTTAAATTTTTCTCTTACAGGTCTAACACTTCCGAAAAACCAAAACAACGCCCACCCGGAACAATATATAAAGCTAAACGAACCGTTCACTGGGCACTTATCCGTACGAAAATCCCTATTGATTTACCTGTTTTAACAAGGAAATAAAATGTGAAAAAAATATTTCTACATCCCATGGCCTTTCCCAACCATTTAAATTTTTCTCTTACAGGGCTAACACTTCCGAAAAACCAATACAACGCCCACCCGGAACAATATATAAAGCTAAACGAACCGTTCACTGGGCACTTATCCGTACGAAAATCCCTATTGATTTAACTGTTTTTACAAGGAAATAAAATGTGAAAAAAATATTTCTACATTCCATGGCCTTTCCCAACCATTTAAATTTTTCTCTTACAGGTCTAACACTTCCGAAAAACCAATACAACGCCCACCCGGAACAATATATAAAGCTAAACGAACCGTTCACTGGGCACTTATCCTTACGAAAATCCCTATTAATTTACCTGTTTTTACAAGGAAATAAAATGTGAAAAAAATATTTCTACATCCCATGGCCTTTCCCAACCATTTAAATTTTTCTCTTACAGGTCTAACACTTCCGAAAAACCAATACAACGCCCACCCGGAACTATATATAAAGCTAAACGAACCGTTCACTGGGTACTTACACGTACTAAAATCCCTATTGATTTACCTGATTTTACAAGGAAATAAAATGTGAAAAAAATATTTCTACATCCCATGGCCTTTCCCAACCATTTAAACTTTTCTCTTACAGGTCTAATACTTCCGAAAAACCAATACAACGCCCACCCGGAACAATATATAAAGCTAAACGAACCGTTCACTGGGCACCTATCCGTACGAAAATCCCTATTGATTTACCTGATTTCACAAGGAAATAAAATGTGAAAAAAATATTTCTACATCCCATGGCCTTTCCCAACCATTTAAATTTTTCTCTTACAGGTCTAACACTTCCGAAAAACCAAAACAACGCCCACCCGGAACAATATATAAAGCTAAACGAACCGTTCACTGGGCACTTATCCGTACGAAAATCCCTATTGATTTACCTGTTTTAACAAGGAAATAAAATGTGAAAAAAATATTTCTACATCCCATGGCCTTTCCCAACCATTTAAATTTTTCTCTTACAGGGCTAACACTTCCGAAAAACCAATACAACGCCCACCCGGAACAATATATAAAGCTAAACGAACCGTTCACTGGGCACTTATCCGTACGAAAATCCCTATTGATTTAACTGTTTTTACAAGGAAATAAAATGTGAAAAAAATATTTCTACATTCCATGGCCTTTCCCAACCATTTAAATTTTTCTCTTACAGGTCTAACACTTCCGAAAAACCAATACAACGCCCACCCGGAACAATATATAAAGCTAAACGAACCGTTCACTGGGCACTTATCCTTACGAAAATCCCTATTAATTTACCTGTTTTTACAAGGAAATAAAATGTGAAAAAAATATTTCTACATCCCATGGCCTTTCCCAACCATTTAAATTTTTCTCTTACAGGTCTAACACTTCCGAAAAACCAATACAACGCCCACCCGGAACTATATATAAAGCTAAACGAACCGTTCACTGGGTACTTACACGTACTAAAATCCCTATTGATTTACCTGATTTTACAAGGAAATAAAATGTGAAAAAAATATTTCTACATCCCATGGCCTTTCCCAACCATTTAAACTTTTCTCTTACAGGTCTAATACTTCCGAAAAACCAATACAACGCCCACCCGGAACAATATATAAAGCTAAACGAACCGTTCACTGGGCACCTATCCGTACGAAAATCCCTATTGATTTACCTGATTTCACAAGGAAATAAAATGTGAAAAAAATATTTCTACATCCCATGGCCTTTCCCAACCATTTAAATTTTTCTCTTACAGGTCTAACACTTCCGAAAAACCAAAACAACGCCCACCCGGAACAATATATAAAGCTAAACGAACCGTTCACTGGGCACTTATCCGTACGAAAATCCCTATTGATTTACCTGTTTTAACAAGGAAATAAAATGTGAAAAAAATATTTCTACATCCCATGGCCTTTCCCAACCATTTAAATTTTTCTCTTACAGGGCTAACACTTCCGAAAAACCAATACAACGCCCACCCGGAACAATATATAAAGCTAAACGAACCGTTCACTGGGCACTTATCCGTACGAAAATCCCTATTGATTTAACTGTTTTTACAAGGAAATAAAATGTGAAAAAAATATTTCTACATTCCATGGCCTTTCCCAACCATTTAAATTTTTCTCTTACAGGTCTAACATTTCCGAAAAACCAATACAACGCCCACCCGGAACAATATATAAAGCTAAACGAACCGTTCACTGGGCACTTATCCTTACGAAAATCCCTATTAATTTACCTGTTTTTACAAGGAAATAAAATGTGAAAAAAATATTTCTACATCCCATGGCCTTTCCCAACCATTTAAATTTTTCTCTTACAGGTCTAACACTTCCGAAAAACCAATACAACGCCCACCCGGAACTATATATAAAGCTAAACGAACCGTTCACTGGGTACTTACACGTACGAAAATCCCTATTGATTTACCTGATTTTACAAGGAAATAAAATGTGAAAAAAATATTTCTACATCCCATGGCCTTTCCCAACCATTTAAACTTTTCTCTTACAGGTCTAACACTTCCGAAAAACCAATACAACGCCCACCCGGAACAATATATAAAGCTAAACGAACCGTTCACTGGGCACTTATCCGTACGAAAATCCCTATTGATTTACCTGATTTCACAAGGAAATAAAATGTGAAAAAAATATTTCTACATCCCATGGCCTTTCCCAACCATTTAAATTTTTCTCTTACAGGTCTAACACTTCCAAAAAACCAATACAACGCCCACCCGGAACAATATATAAAGCTAAACGAACCGTTCACTGGGCACTTATCCGTACGAAAATCCCTATTGATTTACCTGATTTTACAAGGAAATAAAATGTGAAAAAAATATTTCTACATCCCATGGCCTTTCCCAACCATTTAAATTTTTCTCTTACAGGTCTAACACTTCCAAAAAACCAATACAACGCCCACCCGGAACAATATATAAAGCTAAACGAACCGTTCACTGGGCACTTATCCGTACGAAAATCCCTATTAATTTACCTGTTTTTACAAGGAAATAAAATGTGATAAAAATATTTCTACATCCCATGGCCTTTCCCAACCATTTAAATTTTTCTCTTACAGGTCTAACACTTCCGAAAAACCAATACAACGCCCACCCGGAACTATATATAAAGCTAAACGAACCGTTCACTGGGTACTTACACGTACGAAAATCCCTATTGATTTACCTGATTTTACAAGGAAATAAAATGTGAAAAAAATATTTCTACATCCCATGGCCTTTCCCAACCATTTAAATTTTTCTCTTACAGGTCTAACACTTCTGAAAAACCAAAACAACGCCCACCCGGAACAATATATAAAGCTAAACGAACCGTTCACTGGGCACTTATACGTACGAAAATCCCTAGTGATTTACCTGTTTTAACAAGGAAATAAAATGTGAAAAAAATATTTCTACATCCCATGGCCTTTCCCAACCATTTAAATTTTTCTCTTACAGGGCTAACACTTCCGAAAAACCAATACAACGCCCACCCGGAACAATATATAAAGCTAAACGAACCGTTCACTGGGCACTTATCCGTACGAAAATCCCTATTGATTTAACTGTTTTTACAAGGAAATAAAATGTGAAAAAAATATTTCTACATTCCATGGCCTTTCCCAACCATTTAAATTTTTCTCTTACAGGTCTAACACTTCCGAAAAACCAATACAACGCCCACCCGGAACAATATATAAAGCTAAACGAACCGTTCACTGGGCACTTATCCTTACGAAAATCCCTATTAATTTACCTGTTTTTACAAGGAAATAAAATGTGAAAAAAATATTTCTACATCCCATGGCCTTTCCCAACCATTTAAATTTTTCTCTTACAGGTCTAACACTTCCGAAAAACCAATACAACGCCCACCCGGAACTATATATAAAGCTAAACGAACCGTTCACTGGGTACTTACACGTACGAAAATCCCTATTGATTTACCTGATTTTACAAGGAAATAAAATGTGAAAAAAATATTTCTACATCCCATGGCCTTTCCCAACCATTTAAACTTTTCTCTTACAGGTCTAATACTTCTGAAAAACCAATACAACGCCCACCCGGAATAATATATAAAGCTAAACGAACCGTTCACTGGGCACTTATCCGTACGAAAATCCCTATTGATTTACCTGATTTCACAAGGAAATAAAATGTGAAAAAAATATTTCTACATCCCATGGCCTTTCCCAACCATTTAAATTTTTCTCTTACAGGTCTAACACTTCCGAAAAACCAAAACAACGCCCACCCGGAACAATATATAAAGCTAAACGAACCGTTCACTGGGCACTTATCCGTACGAAAATCCCTATTGATTTACCTGTTTTAACAAGGAAATAAAATGTGAAAAAAATATTTCTACATCCCATGGCCTTTCCCAACCATTTAAATTTTTCTCTTACAGGGCTAACACTTCCGAAAAACCAATACAACGCCCACCCGGAACAATATATAAAGCTAAACGAACCGTTCACTGGGCACTTATCCGTACGAAAATCCCTATTGATTTAACTGTTTTTACAAGGAAATAAAATGTGAAAAAAATATTTCTACATTCCATGGCCTTTCCCAACCATTTAAATTTTTCTCTTACAGGTCTAACACTTCCGAAAAACCAATACAACGCCCACCCGGAACAATATATAAAGCTAAACGAACCGTTCACTGGGCACTTATCCTTACGAAAATCCCTATTAATTTACCTGTTTTTACAAGGAAATAAAATGTGAAAAAAATATTTCTACATCCCATGGCCTTTCCCAACCATTTAAATTTTTCTCTTACAGGTCTAACACTTCCGAAAAACCAATACAACGCCCACCCGGAACTATATATAAAGCTAAACGAACCGTTCACTGGGTACTTACACGTACGAAAATCCCTATTGATTTACCTGATTTTACAAGGAAATAAAATGTGAAAAAAATATTTCTACATCCCATGGCCTTTCCCAACCATTTAACCTTTTCTCTTACAGGTCTAATACTTCCGAAAAACCAATACAACGCCCACCCGGAACAATATATAAAGCTAAACGAACCGTTCACTGGGCACTTATCCGTACGAAAATCCCTATTGATTTACCTGATTTCACAAGGAAATAAAATGTGAAAAAAATATTTCTACATCCCATGGCCTTTCCCAACCATTTAAATTTTTCTCTTACAGGTCTAACACTTCCGAAAAACCAAAACAACGCCCACCCGGAACAATATATAAAGCTAAACGAACCGTTCACTGGGCACTTATCCGTACGAAAATCCCTATTGATTTACCTGTTTTAACAAGGAAATAAAATGTGAAAAAAATATTTCTACATCCCATGGCCTTTCCCAACCATTTAAATTTTTCTCTTACAGGGCTAACACTTCCGAAAAACCAATACAACACCCACCCGGAACAATATATAAAGCTAAACGAACCGTTCACTTGGTACTTATCCGTAAGAAAATCCCTATTGATTTATCTGTTTTTACAAGGAAGTAAAATGTGAAAAAAATATTTCTACATTCCATGGCCTTTCCCAACCATTTAAATTTTTCTCTTACAGGTCTAACACTTCCGAAAAACCAAAACAACGCCCACCCGGAACAATATATAAAGCTAAACGAACCGTTCACTGGGCACTTATCCGTACAAAAATCCCTATTGATTTACCTGTTTTAACAAGGAAATAAAATGTGAAAAAAATATTTCTACATCCCATGGCCTTTCCCAACCATTTAAATTTTTCTCTTACAGGTCTAACACTTCCGAAAAACCAATACAACGCCCACCCGGAACTATATATAAAGCTAAACGAACCGTTCACTGGGTACTTACACGTACGAAAATCCCTATTGATTTACCTGATTTTACAAGGAAATAAAATGTGAAAAAAATATTTCTACATCCCATGGCCTTTCCCAACCATTTAAACTTTTCTCTTACAGGTCTAATACTTCCGAAAAACCAATACAACGCCCACCCGGAACAATATATAAAGCTAAACGAACCGTTCACTGGGCACTTATCCGTACGAAAATCCCTATTGATTTACCTGATTTCACAAGGAAATAAAATGTGAAAAAAATATTTCTACATCCCATGGCCTTTCCCAACCATTTAAATTTTTCTCTTACAGGTCTAACACTTCCGAAAAACCAAAACAACGCCCACCCGGAACAATATATAAAGCTAAACGAACCGTTCACTGGGCACTTATCCGTACGAAAATCCCTATTGATTTACCTGTTTTAACAAGGAAATAAAATGTGAAAAAAATATTTCTACATCCCATGGCCTTTCCCAACCATTTAAATTTTTCTCTTACAGGGCTAACACTTCCGAAAAACCAATACAACGCCCTCCCAGAACAATATATAAAGCTAAACGAACCGTTCACTGGGCACTTATCCGTACGAAAATCCCTATTGATTTACCTGATTTTACAAGGAAATAAAATGTGAAAAAAATATTTCTACATCCCATGGCCTTTCCCAACCATATAAATTTTTCTCTTACAGGTCTAACCCTTCCAAAAAACAAATACAACGCCCACCCTGAACAATATATAAAGCTAAACAAACCGTTCACTGGGCACTTATCCGTACGAAAATCCCTATTGATTTACCTGTTTTTACAAGGAAATAAAATGTGAAAAAAATATTTCTACATCCCATGGCCTTTCCCAACCATTTAAATTTTTCTCTTACAAGTCTAACACTTCCGAAAAACCAATACAACGCCCACCCGGAACAATATATAAAGCTAAACGAACCGTTCACTGGGCACTTATCCGTACGAAAATCCCTATTGATTTACCTGATTTTACAAGGAAATAAAATGTGAAAAAAATATTTCTACATCCCATGGCCTTTCCCAACCATTTAAATTTTTCTCTTACAGGTCTAACACTTCCGAAAAACCAATACAACGCCCTCCCAGAACAATATATAAAGCTAAACGAACCGTTCACTGGGCACTTATCCGTACGAAAATCCCTATTGATTTACCTGATTTTACAAGGAAATAAAATGTGAAAAAAATATTTCTACATCCCATGGCCTTTCCCAACCATTTAAATTTTTCTCTTACAGGTCTAACACTTCCAAAAAACCAATACAACGCCCACCCGGAACAATATATAAAGCTAAACGAACCGTTCACTGGGCACTTATCCGTACGAAAATCCCTATTGATTTACCTGATTTTACAAGGAAATAAAATGTGAAAAAAATATTTCTACATCCCATGGCCTTTCCCAACCATTTAAATTTTTCTCTTACAGGTCTAACACTTCCAAAAAACCAATACAACGCCCACCCGGAACAATATATAAAGCTAAATGAACCGTTCACTGGGCACTTATCCGTACGAAAATCCCTATTAATTTACCTGTTTTTACAAGGAAATAAAATGTGAAAAAAATATTTCTACATCCCATGGCCTTTCCCAACCATTTAAATTTTTCTCTTACAGGTCTAACACTTCCGAAAAACCAATACAACGCCCACCCGGAACTATATATAAAGCTAAACGAACCGTTCACTGGGTACTTACACGTACGAAAATCCCTATTGATTTACCTGATTTCACAAGGAAATAAAATGTGAAAAAAATATTTCTACATCCCATGGCCTTTCCCAACCATTTAAACTTTTCTCTTACAGGTCTAATACTTCCGAAAAACCAATACAACGCCCACCCGGAACAATATATAAAGCTAAACGAACCGTTCACTGGGCACTTATCCGTACGAAAATCCCTATTGATTTACCTGATTTCACAAGGAAATAAAATGTGAAAAAAATATTTCTACATCCCATGGCCTTTCCCAACCATTTAAATTTTTCTCTTACAGGTCTAACACTTCCGAAAAACCAAAACAACGCCCACCCGGAACAATATATAAAGCTAAACGAACCGTTCACTGGGCACTTATCCGTACGAAAATCCCTATTGATTTACCTGATTTTACAAGGAAATAAAATGTGAAAAAAATATTTCTACATCCCATGGCCTTTCCCAACCATTTAAATTTTTCTCTTACAGGTCTAACACTTCCGAAAAACCAATACAACGCCCTCCCAGAACAATATATAAAGCTAAACGAACCGTTTACTGGGCACTTATCCGTACGAAAATCCCTATTGATTTACCTGATTTTACAAGGAAATAAAATGTGAAAAAAATATTTCTACATCCCATGGCCTTTCCCAACCATTTAAAATTTTCTCTTACAGGTCTAACACTTCCAAAAAACCAATACAACGCCCACCCGGAACAATATATAAAGCTAAACGAACCGTTCACTGGGCACTTATCCGTACGAAAATCCCTATTGATTTACCTGATTTTTCAAGGAAATAAAATGTGAAAAAATATTTCTACATCCCATGGCCTTTCCCAACCATTTAAATTTTTCTCTTACAGGTCTAACACTTCCAAAAAACCAATACAATGCCCACCCGGAACAATATATAAAGCTAAACGAACCGTTCACTGGGCACTTATCCGTACAAAAATCCCTATTAATTTACCTGTTTTTACAAGGAAATAAAATGTGAAAAAAATATTTCTACATCCCACGGCCTTTCCCAACCATTTAAATTTTTCTCTTACAGGTCTAACACTTCCGAAAAACCAATACAACGCCCACCCGGAACTATATATAAAGCTAAACGAACCGTTCACTGGGTACTTACACGTACGAAAATCCCTATTGATTTACCTGATTTTACAAGGAAATAAAATGTGAAAAAAATATTTCTACATCCCATGGCCTTTCCCAACCATTTAAATTTTTCTCTTACAGGTCTAACACTTCCAAAAAACCAATACAACGCCCACCCGGAACAATATATAAAGCTAAACGAACCGTTCACTGGGCACTTATCCGTACGAAAATCCCTATTGATTTACCTGATTTTACAAGGAAATAAAATGTGAAAAAAATATTTCTACATCCCATGGCCTTTCCCAACCATTTAAATTTTTCTCTTACAGGTCTAACACTTCCAAAAAACCAATACAACGCCCACCCGGAACAATATATAAAGCTAAACGAACCGTTCACTGGGCACTTATCCGTACGAAAATCCCTATTAATTTACCTGTTTTTACAAGGAAATAAAATGTGAAAAAAATATTTCTACATCCCATGGCCTTTCCCAACCATTTAAATTTTTCTCTTACAGGTCTAACACTTCCGAAAAACCAATACAACGCCCACCCGGAACTATATATAAAGCTAAACGAACCGTTCACTGGGTACTTACACGTACGAAAATCCCTATTGATTTACCTGATTTTACAAGGAAATAAAATGTGAAAAAAATATTTCTACATCCCATGGCCTTTCCCAACCATTTAAACTTTTCTCTTACAGGTCTAACACTTCCGAAAAACCAAAACAACGCCCACCCGGAACAATATATAAAGCTAAACGAACCGTTCACTGGGCACTTATCCGTACGAAAATCCCTATTGATTTACCTGATTTTACAAGGAAATAAAATGTGAAAAAAATATTTCTACATCCCATGGCCTTTCCCAACCATTTAAATTTTTCTCTTACAGGTCTAACACTTCCGAAAAACCAATACAACGCCCTCCCAGAACAATATATAAAGCTAAACGAACCGTTCACTGGGCACTTATCCGTACGAAAATCCCTATTGATTTACCTGATTTTACAAGGAAATAAAATGTGAAAAAAATATTTCTACATCCCATGGCCTTTCCCAACCATTTAAATTTTTCTCTTACAGGTCTAACACTTCCAAAAAACCAATACAACGCCCACCCGGAACAATATATAAAGCTAAACGAACCGTTCACTGGGCACTTATCCGTACGAAAATCCCTATTGATTTACCTGATTTTTCAAGGAAATAAAATGTGAAAAAAATATTTCTACATCCCATGGCCTTTCCCAACCATTTAAATTTTTCTCTTACAGGTCTAACACTTCCAAAAAACCAATACAATGCCCACCCGGAACAATATATAAAGCTAAACGAACCGTTCACTGGGCACTTATCCGTACGAAAATCCCTATTAATTTACCTGTTTTTACAAGGAAATAAAATGTGAAAAAAATATTTCTACATCCCATGGCCTTTCCCAACCATTTAAATTTTTCTCTTACAGGTCTAACACTTCCGAAAAACCAATACAACGCCCACCCGGAACTATATATAAAGCTAAACGAACCGTTCACTGGGTACTTACACGTACGAAAATCCCTATTGATTTACCTGATTTTACAAGGAAATAAAATGTGAAAAAAATATTTCTACATCCCATGGCCTTTCCCAACCATTTAAACTTTTCTCTTACAGGTCTAATACTTCCGAAAAACCAATACAACGCCCACCCGGAACAATATATAAAGCTAAACGAACCGTTCACTGGGCACTTATCCGTACGAAAATCCCTATTGATTTACCTGATTTCACAAGGAAATAAAATGTGAAAAAAATATTTCTACATCCCATGGCCTTTCCCAACCATTTAAATTTTTCTCTTACAGGTCTAACACTTCCGAAAAACCAAAACAACGCCCACCCGGAACAATATATAAAGCTAAACGAACCGTTCACTGGGCACTTATCCGTACGAAAATCCCTATTGATTTACCTGTTTTAACAAGGAAATAAAATGTGAAAAAAATATTTCTACATCCCATGGCCTTTCCCAACCATTTAAATTTTTCTCTTACAGGGCTAACACTTCCGAAAAACCAATACAACGCCCACCCGGAACAATATATAAAGCTAAACGAACCGTTCAATGGGCACTTATCCGTACGAAAATCCCTATTGATTTAACTGTTTTTACAAGGAAATAAAATGTGAAAAAAATATTTCTACATTCCATGGCCTTTCCCAACCATTTAAATTTTTCTCTTACAGGTCTAACACTTCCGAAAAACCAATACAACGCCCACCCGGAACAATATATAAAGCTAAACGAACCGTTCACTGGGCACTTATCCTTACGAAAATCCCTATTAATTTACCTGTTTTTACAAGGAAATAAAATGTGAAAAAAATATTTCTACATCCCATGGCCTTTCCCAACCATTTAAATTTTTCTCTTACAGGTCTAACACTTCCGAAAAACCAATACAACGCCCACCCGGAACTATATATAAAGCTAAACGAACCGTTAACTGGGTACTTACACGTACGAAAATCCCTATTGATTTACCTGATTTTACAAGGAAATAAAATGTGAAAAAAATATTTCTACATCCCATGGCCTTTCCCAACCATTTAAACTTTTCTCTTACAGGTCTAATACTTCCGAAAAACCAATACAACGCCCACCCGGAACAATATATAAAGCTAAACGAACCGTTCACTGGGCACTTATCCGTACGAAAATCCCTATTGATTTACCTGATTTCACAAGGAAATAAAATGTGAAAAAAATATTTCTACATCCCATGGCCTTTCCCAACCATTTAAATTTTTCTCTTACAGGTCTAACACTTCCGAAAAACCAAAACAACGCCCACCCGGAACAATATATAAAGCTAAACGAACCGTTCACTGGGCACTTATCCGTACGAAAATCCCTATTGATTTACCTGTTTTAACAAGGAAATAAAATGTGAAAAAAAATATTTCTACATCCCATGGCCTTTCCCAACCATTTAAATTTTTCTCTTACAGGGCTAACACTTCCGAAAAACCAATACAACACCCACCCGGAACAATATATAAAGCTAAACGAACCGTTCACTTGGTACTTATCCGTAAGAAAATCCCTATTGATTTATCTGTTTTTACAAGGAAGTAAAATGTGAAAAAAATATTTCTACATTCCATGGCCTTTCCCAACCATTTAAATTTTTCTCTTACAGGTCTAACACTTCCGAAAAACCAAAACAACGCCCACCCGGAACAATATATAAAGATAAACGAACCGTTCACTGGGCACTTATCCGTACAAAAATCCCTATTGATTTACCTGTTTTAACAAGGAAATAAAATGTGAAAAAAATATTTCTACATCCCATGGCCTTTCCCAACCATTTAAATTTTTCTCTTACAGGTCTAACACTTCCGAAAAACCAATACAACGCCCTCCCAGAACAATATATAAAGCTAAACGAACCGTTCACTGGGCACTTATCCGTACGAAAATCCCTATTGATTTACCTGATTTCACAAGGAAATAAAATGTGAAAAAAATATTTCTACATCCCATGGCCTTTCCCAACCATTTAAACTTTTCTCTTACAGGTCTAACACTTCCGAAAAACCAAAACAACGCCCACCCGGAACAATATATAAAGCTAAACGAACCGTTCACTGGGCACTTATCCGTACGAAAATCCCTATTGATTTACCTGATTTTACAAGGAAATAAAATGTGAAAAAAATATTTCTACATCCCATGGCCTTTCCCAACCATTTAAATTTTTCTCTTACAGGTCTAACACTTCCGAAAAACCAATACAACGCCCTCCCAGAACAATATATAAAGCTAAACGAACCGTTCACTGGGCACTTATCCGTACGAAAATCCCTATTGATTTACCTGATTTTACAAGGAAATAAAATGTGAAAAAAATATTTCTACATCCCATGGCCTTTCCCAACCATTTAAATTTTTCTCTTACAGGTCTAACACTTCCAAAAAACCAATACAACGCCCACCCGGAACAATATATAAAGCTAAACGAACCGTTCACTGGGCACTTATCCGTACGAAAATCCCTATTGATTTACCTGATTTCACAAGGAAATAAAATGTGAAAAAAATATTTCTACATCCCATGGCCTTTCCCAACCATTTAAATTTTTCTCTTACAGGTCTAACACTTCCGAAAAACCAAAACAACGCCCACCCGGAACAATATATAAAGCTAAACGAACCGTTCACTGGGCACTTATCCGTACGAAAATCCCTATTGATTTACCTGTTTTAACAAGGAAATAAAATGTGAAAAAAATATTTCTACATCCCATGGCCTTTCCCAACCATTTAAATTTTTCTCTTACAGGGCTAACACTTCCGAAAAACCAATACAACACCCACCCGGAACAATATATAAAGCTAAACGAACCGTTCACTTGGTACTTATCCGTAAGAAAATCCCTATTGATTTATCTGTTTTTACAAGGAAGTAAAATGTGAAAAAAATATTTCTACATTCCATGGCCTTTCCCAACCATTTAAATTTTTCTCTTACAGGTCTAACACTTCCGAAAAACCAAAACAACGCCCACCCGGAACAATATATAAAGCTAAACGAACCGTTCACTGGGCACTTATCCGTACAAAAATCCCTATTGATTTACCTGTTTTAACAAGGAAATAAAATGTGAAAAAAATATTTCTACATCCCATGGCCTTTCCCAACCATTTAAATTTTTCTCTTACAGGTCTAACACTTCCGAAAAACCAATACAACGCCCTCCCAGAACAATATATAAAGCTAAACGAACCGTTCACTGGGCACTTATCCGTACGAAAATCCCTATTGATTTACCTGATTTTACAAGGAAATAAAATGTGAAAAAAATATTTCTACATCCCATGGCCTTTCCCAACCATATAAATTTTTCTCTTACAGGTCTAACCCTTCCAAAAAACAAATACAACGCCCACCCTGAACAATATATAAAGCTAAACGAACCGTTCACTGGGTACTTATCCGTACGAAAATCCCTATTGATTTACCTGATTTTACAAGGAAATAAAATGTGAAAAAAATATTTCTACATCCCATGGCCTTTCCCAACCATTTAAATTTTTCTCTTACAGGTCTAACACTTCCAAAAAACCAATACAACGCCCACCCGGAACAATATATAAAGCTAAACGAACCGTTCACTGGGCACTTATCCGTACGAAAATCCCTATTGATTTACCTGATTTTACAAGGAAATAAAATGTGAAAAAAATATTTCTACATCCCATGGCCTTTCCCAACCATTTAAATTTTTCTCTTACAGGTCTAACACTTCCAAAAAACCAATACAACGCCCACCCGGAACAATATATAAAGCTAAACGAACCGTTCACTGGGCACTTATCCGTACGAAAATCCCTATTAATTTACCTGTTTTTACAAGGAAATAAAATGTGAAAAAAATATTTCTACATCCCATGGCCTTTCCCAAACATTTAAATTTTTCTCTTACAGGTCTAACACTTCCGAAAAACCAATACAACGCCCACCCGGAACTATATATAAAGCTAAACGAACCGTTCACTGGGTACTTACACGTACGAAAATCCCTATTGATTTACCTGATTTTACAAGGAAATAAAATGTGAAAAAAATATTTCTACATCCCATGGCCTTTCCCAACCATTTAAACTTTTCTCTTACAGGTCTAATACTTCCGAAAAACCAATACAACGCCCACCCGGAACAATATATAAAGCTAAACGAACCGTTCACTGGGCACTTATCCGTACGAAAATCCCTATTGATTTACCTGATTTCACAAGGAAATAAAATGTGAAAAAAATATTTCTACATCCCATGGCCTTTCCCAACCATTTAAATTTTTCTCTTACAGGTCTAACACTTCCGAAAAACCAAAACAACGCCCACCCGGAACAATATATAAAGCTAAACGAACCGTTCACTGGGCACTTATCCGTACAAAAATCCCTATTGATTTACCTGTTTTAACAAGGAAATAAAATGTGAAAAAAATATTTCTACATCCCATGGCCTTTCCCAACCATTTAAATTTTTCTCTTACAGGTCTAACACTTCCGAAAAACCAATACAACGCCCTCCCAGAACAATATATAAAGCTAAACGAACCGTTCACTGGGCACTTATCCGTACGAAAATCCCTATTGATTTACCTGATTTTACAAGGAAATAAAATGTGAAAAAAATATTTCTACATCCCATGGCCTTTCCCAACCATATAAATTTTTCTCTTACAGGTCTAACCCTTCCAAAAAACAAATACAACGCCCACCCTGAACAATATATAAAGCTAAACGAACCGTTCACTGGGTACTTATCCGTACGAAAATCCCTATTGATTTACCTGATTTTACAAGGAAATAAAATGTGAAAAAAATATTTCTACATCCCATGGCCTTTCCCAACCATTTAAATTTTTCTCTTACAGGTCTAACACTTCCAAAAAACCAATACAACGCCCACCCGGAACAATATATAAAGCTAAACGAACCGTTCACTGGGCACTTATCCGTACGAAAATCCCTATTGATTTACCTGATTTTACAAGGAAATAAAATGTGAAAAAAATATTTCTACATCCCATGGCCTTTCCCAACCATTTAAATTTTTCTCTTACAGGTCTAACACTTCCAAAAAACCAATACAACGCCCACCCGGAACAATATATAAAGCTAAACGAACCGTTCACTGGGCACTTATCCGTACGAAAATCCCTATTAATTTACCTGTTTTTACAAGGAAATAAAATGTGAAAAAAATATTTCTACATCCCATGGCCTTTCCCAAACATTTAAATTTTTCTCTTACAGGTCTAACACTTCCGAAAAACCAATACAACGCCCACCCGGAACTATATATAAAGCTAAACGAACCGTTCACTGGGTACTTACACGTACGAAAATCCCTATTGATTTACCTGATTTTACAAGGAAATAAAATGTGAAAAAAATATTTCTACATCCCATGGCCTTTCCCAACCATTTAAACTTTTCTCTTACAGGTCTAATACTTCCGAAAAACCAATACAACGCCCACCCGGAACAATATATAAAGCTAAACGAACCGTTCACTGGGCACTTATCCGTACGAAAATCCCTATTGATTTACCTGATTTCACAAGGAAATAAAATGTGAAAAAAATATTTCTACATCCCATGGCCTTTCCCAACCATTTAAATTTTTCTCTTACAGGTCTAACACTTCCGAAAAACCAAAACAACACCCACCCGGAACAATATATAAAGCTAAACGAACCGTTCACTGGGCACTTATCCGTACGAAAATCCCTATTGATTTACCTGTTTTAACAAGGAAATAAAATGTGAAAAAAATATTTCTACATCCCATGGCCTTTCCCAACCATTTAAATTTTTCTCTTACAGGGCTAACACTTCCGAAAAACCAATACAACGCCCACCCGGAACAATATATAAAGCTAAACGAACCGTTCACTGGGGACTTATCCGTACGAAAATCCCTATTGATTTACCTGTTTTTACAAGGAAATAAAATGTGAAAAAAATATTTCTACCTCCCATGGCTTTTCCCAACCGTTTAAATTTTTCTCTTACAGGTCTAACACTTCCGAAAAACCAATACAACGCCCACCCGGAACAATATATAAAGCTAAACGAACCGTTCACTGGGCACTTATCCTTACGAAAATCCCTATTAATTTACCTGTTTTTACAAGGAAATAAAATGTGAAAAAAATATTTCTACATCCCATGGCCTTTCCCAACCATTTAAATTTTTCTCTTACAGGTCTAACACTTCTGAAAAACCAATACAACGCCCACCCGGAACTATATATAAAGCTAAACGAACCGTTCACTGGGTACTTACACGTACGAAAATCCCTATTGATTTACCTGATTTTACAAGGAAATAAAATGTGAAAAAAATATTTCTACATCCCATGGCCTTTCCCAACCATTTAAATTTTTCTCTTACAGGTCAAACACTTCCGAAAAACCAAAACAACGCCCACCCGGAACAATATATAAAGCTAAACGAACCGTTCACTGGGCACTTATCCGTACGAAAATCCCTATTGATTTACCTGTTTTAACAAGGAAATAAAATGTGAAAAAAATATTTCTACATCCCATGGCCTTTCCCAACCATTTAAATTTTTCTCTTACAGGGCTAACACTTCCGAAAAACCAATACAACACCCACCCGGAACAATATATAAAGCTAAACGAACCGTTCACTTGGTACTTATCCGTAAGAAAATCCCTATTGATTTATCTGTTTTTACAAGGAAGTAAAATGTGAAAAAAATATTTCTACATTCCATGGCCTTTCCCAACCATTTAAATTTTTCTCTTACAGGTCTAACACTTCCGAAAAACCAATACAACGCCCACCCGGAACAATATATAAAGCTAAACGAACCGTTCACTGGGGACTTATCCGTACGAAAATCCCTATTGATTTACCTGTTTTTACAAGGAAATAAAATGTGAAAAAAATATTTCTACATCCCATGGCTTTTCCCAACTGTTTAAATTTTTCTCTTACAGGTCTAACACTTCCGAAAAACCAATACAACGCCCACCCGGAACAATATATAAAGCTAAACGAACCGATCACTGGGCACTTATCCATACGAAAATCCCTATTGTTTTAACTGATTTTACAAGGAAATAAAATGTGAAAAAAATATTTCTACATCCCATGGCCTTTCCAAACCATTTAAATTTTTCTCTTATATGTCTAACACTTCCGAAAAACCAATACAACGCCCTCCCGGAACAATATATAAAGCTAAACGAACCGTTCACTGGGCACTTATCCGTACGAAAATCCCTATTGATTTACCTGATTTTACAAGGAAATAAAATGTGAAAAAAATATTTCTAAATCCCATGGCCTTTCCCAACCATATACATTTTTCTCTTACAGGTCTAACCCTTCCAAAAAACAAATACAACGCCCACCCTGAACAATATATAAAGCTAAACAAACCGTTCACTGGGCACTTATCCATACGAAAATCCCTATTGATTTAACTGTTTTTACAAGGAAATAAAATGTGAAAAAAATATTTCTACATCCCATGGCCTTTCCCAACCATTTAAATTTTTCTCTTACAAGTCTAACACTTCCGAAAAACCAATACAACGCCCACCCGGAACAATATATAAAGCTAAACAAACCGTTCACTGGGCACTTATCCGTACGAAAATCCCTATTGATTTACCTGATTTTACAAGGAAATAAAATGTGAAAAAAATATTTCTACATCCCATGGCCTTTCCCAACCATTTAAATTTTTCTCTTACAGGTCTAACACTTCCGAAAAACCAATACAACGCCCACCCGGAACAATATATAAAGCTAAACGAACCGTTCACTGGGCACTTATCCGTACGAAAATCCCTATTGATTTACCTGTTTTTACAAGGAAATAAAATGTGAAAAAAATATTTCTACATCCCATGGCTTTTCCCAACCGTTTAAATTTTTCTCTTACAGGTCTAACACTTCCGAAAAACCAATACAACGCCCACCCGGAACAATATATAAAGCTAAACGAACCGTTCACTGGGCACTTATCCGTACGAAAATCCCTATTGTTTTACCTGATTTTACAAGGAAATAAAATGTGAAAAAAATATTTCTACATCCCATGGCCTTTCCAACCCATTTAAATTTTTCTCTTATAGGTCTAACACTTCCGAAAAACCAATACAACGCCCTCCCGGAACAATATATAAAGCTAAACGAACCGTTCACTGGGCACTTATCCGTACGAAAATCCCTATTGATTTACCTGATTTTACAAGGAAATAAAATGTGAAAAAAATATTTCTACATCCCATGGCCTTTCCCAACCATATAAATTTTTCTCTTACAGGTCTAACCCTTCCAAAAAACAAATACAACGCCCACCCTGAACAATATATAAAGCTAAACAAACCGTTCACTGGGCACTTATCCATACGAAAATCCCTATTGATTTAACTGTTTTTACAAGGAAATAAAATGTGAAAAAAATATTTCTACATCCCATGGCCTTTCCCAACCATTTAAATTTTTCTCTTACAAGTCTAACACTTCCGAAAAACCAATACAACGCCCACTCGGAACAATATATAAAGCTAAACGCACCGTTCACTGGGCACTTATCCGTACGAAAATCCCTATTGATTTACCTGATTTAACAAGGAAATAAAATGTGAAAAAAATATTTCTACATCCCATGGCCTTTCCCAACCATTTAAATTTTTCTCTTACAGGTCTAACACTTCCGAAAAACCAATACAACGCCCTCCCAGAACAATATATAAAGCTAAACGAACCGTTCACTGGGCACTTATCCGTACGAAAATCCCTATTGATTTACCTGATTTTACAAGGAAATAAAATGTGAAAAAAATATTTCTACATCCCATGGCCTTCCCAACCATTTAAATTTTTCTCTTACAGGTCTAACACTTCCAAAAAACCAATACAACGCCCACCCGGAACAATATATAAAGCTAAACAAACCGTTCACTGGGCACTTATCCGTACGAAAATCCCTATTGATTTACCTGTTTTTACAAGGAAATAAAATGTGAAAAAAATATTTCTACAACCCATGGAGTTTCCCAACCATTTAAATTTTTCTCTTACAGGTCTAACACTTCCGAAAAACCAATACAACGACCACCCGGAACAATATCTAAAGCTAAACGAACCGTTCACTGGGTACTTATCCGTAAGAAAATCCCTATTGATATACCAGTTTTTACAAGGAAATAAAATGTGAAAAAATATTTCTACATCCCATGGCCTTTCCCAACCATTTAAATTTTTCTCTTACAGGTCTAATACTTCCGAAAAACCAATACAACGCCCACCCGGAACAATATATAAAGCTAAACGAACCGTTCACTGGGTACTTACACGTACGAAAATCCCTATTGATTTACCTGATTTTACAAGGAAATAAAATGTGAAAAAGATATTTCTACATCCCATGGCCTTTCCCAACCATTTAAATTTTTCTCTTACAGGTCTAACACTTCCGAAAAACCAATACTATACCCACCCGGAACAATATATAAAGCTAAACGAACCGTTCACTGGGCACTTATCCGTACGAAAATCCCTATTGATTTACCTGATTTTACAAGGAAATAAAATTTGAAAAAAATATTTCTACATCCCATGGCCTTTCCCAACCATTTAAATTTTTCTCTTACAGGTCTAACACTTCCGAAAAACCAATACAACGACCACCCGGAACAATATCTAAAGCTAAACGAACCGTTCACTGGGTACTTATCCGTAAGAAAATCCCTATTGATTTACCAGTTTTTACAAGGAAATAAAATGTGAAAAAATATTTCTACATCCCATGGCCTTTCCCAACCATTTAAATTTTTCTCTTACAGGTCTAATACTTCCGAAAAACCAATACAACGCCCACCCGGAACAATATATAAAGCTAAACGAACCGTTCACTGGGTACTTACACGTACGAAAATCCCTATTGATTTACCTGATTTTACAAGGAAATAAAATGTGAAAAAAATATTTCTACATCCCATGGCCTTTCCCAACCATTTAAATTTTTCTCTTACAGGTCTAACACTTTCGAAAAACCAATACAATACCCACCCGGAACAATATATAAAGCTAAACGAACCGTTCACTGGGCACTTATCCATACGAAAATCCCTATTGATTTACCTGATTTTACAAGGAAATAAAATGTGAAAAAAATATTTCTACATCCCATGGCCTTTCCCAACCATTTAAATTTTTCTCTTACAGGTCTAACACTTCTGAAAAACCAATACAACGACGACCCGGAACAATATCTAAAACTAAACAAACCGTTCACTGGGTACTTATCCGCAAGAAAATCCCTATTGATTTACCTGTTTTTACAAGGAAATAAAATGAGAAAAAATATTTCTACATCCCATGGCCTTTCCCAACAATTTAAATTTTTCTCTTACAGGGCTAACACTTCCGAAAAACCAATACAACACCCACCCGGAACAATATATAAAGCTAAACGAACCGTTCACTTGGTACTTATCCGTAAGAAAATCCCTATTGATTTATCTGTTTTTACAAGGAAGTAAAATGTGAAAAAAATATTTCTACATTCCATGGCCTTTCCCAACCATTTAAATTTTTCTCTTACAGGTCTAACGCTTCCGAAAAACCAATACAACGCCCACCTGGAACAATATATAAAGCTAAACGAACCGTTCACAGGGGACTTATCCGTACGAAAATCCCTATTGATTTACCTGTTTTTACAAGGAAATAAAATGTGAAAAAAATATTTCTACATCCCATGGCTTTTCCCAACCGTTTAAATTTTTCTCTTACAGGTCTAACACTTCCGAAAAACCAATACAACGTCCACCCGGAACAATATATAAAGCTAAACGAACCGTTCACTGGTCACTTATCCGTACGAAAATCCCTATTGATTTACCTGTTTTTACAAGGAAATAAAATGTGAAAAAAATATTTCTACATCCCATGGCCTTTCCCAACCATTTAAATTTTTCTCTTACAGGTCTAACACTTCCGAAAAACCAATACAACGACCACCCGGAACAATATCTAAAGCTAAACGAACCGTTCACTGGGTACTTATCCGTAAGAAAATCCCTAATGATTTACCTGTTTTTACAAGGAAATAAAATGTGAAAAAATATTTCTACATCCCATGGCCTTTCCCAACCATTTAAATTTTTCTCTTACAGGTCTAATACTTCCGAAAAACCAATACAACGCCCACCCGGAACAATATATAAAGCTAAACGAACCGTTCACTGGGTACTTACACGTACGAAAATCCCTATTGATTTACCTGATTTTACAAGGAAATAAAATGTGAAAAAAATATTTCTACATCCCATGGCCTTTCCCAACCATTTAAATTTTTATCTTACAGGTCTAACACTTCCGAAAAACCAATACAACGCCCACCCGGAACAATATATAAAGCTAAACGAACCGTTCACTGGGTACTTATCTGTAAGAAAATCCCTATTGATTTACCAGTTTTTACAAGGAAATAAAATGTGAAAAAAATATTTCTACATCCCATGGCCTTTCCCAACCATTTAAATTTTTCTCTTACAGGTCTAACACTTCCGAAAAACCAATACAACGACCACCCGGAACAATATCTAAAGCTAAACGAACCGTTCACTGGGTACTTATCTGTAAGAAAATCCCTATTGATTTACCAGTTTTTACAAGGAAATAAAATGTGAAAAAATATTTCTACATCCCATGGCCTTTCCCAACCATTTAAATTTTTCTCTTACAGGTCTAATACTTCCGAAAAACCAATACAACGCCCACCGGGAACAATATATAAAGCTAAACGAACCATTCACTGGGTACTTACACGTACGAAAATCCTTATTGATTTACCTGATTTTACAAGGAAATAAAATGTGAAAAAAATATTTCTACATCCCATGGCCTTTCCCAACCATTTAAATTTTTCTCTTACAGGTCTAACACTTCCGAAAAACCAATACAACGCCCAGCCGGAACAATATATAAAGCTAAACGAACCGTTCACTGGGCACTTATCCATACGAAAATCCCTATTGATTTACCTGATTTTACAAGGAAATAAAATGTGAAAAAAATATTTCTACATCCCATGGCCTTTCCCAACCATTTAAAGTTTTCTCTTACAGGTCTAATACTTCCGAAAAACCAATACAACGCCCACCCGGAACAATATATAAAGCTAAACGAACCGTTCACTGGGTACTTACACGTACAAAAATCCCTATTGATTTACCTGATTTTACAAGGAAATAAAATGTGAAAAAATATTTCTACATCCCATGGCCTTTCCCAACCATTTAAATTTTTCTCTTACAGGGCTAACTCTTCCGAAAAACCAATACAACGCCCAGCCGGAACAATATATAAAGCTAAACGAACCGTTCACTTGGTACTTATCCGTAAGAAAATCCCTATTGATTTATCTGTTTTTACAAGGAAGTAAAATGTCAAAAAAATATTTCTACATCCCATGGCCTTTCCCAACCATTTAAATTTTTCTCTTACAGGTCTAACACTTCCGAAAAACCAATACAACGCCCCCCCGGAACAATATATAAAGTTAAACGAACCGTTCACTGGGTACTTATCCGTACGAAAATCCCTATTGATTTACCTGTTTTAACTAGGAAATAAAATGTGAAAAAAATATTTCTACATCCCATGGCCTTTCCCAACCATTTAAATTTTTCTCTTACAGGTCTAACACTTCCGAAAAACCAATACAACGCCCACCCGGAACAACATATAAAGCTAAACGAACCGTTCACTGGGCACTTATACGTACGAAAATCCCTATTGTTTTACCTGTTTTTACAAGGAAATAAAATGTGAATAAAATATTTCTACATCCCATGGCCTTTCCCAACCATTTAAATTTTTCTCTTACAGGTCTAACACTTCCGAAAAACCAATACAACGCCCACCCGGAACAATATATAAAGCTAAACGAACCGTTCACTGGATACTTATGCGTACGAAAATCCCTATTGATTTACCTCTTTTTACAAGGAAATAAAATATGAAAAAAATATTTCTACATCCCATGGCCTTTCCCAACCATTTAAATTTTTCTCTTACAGGTCTAACACTTCTGAAAAACCAATACAACGCCCACCCAGAACAATATATAAAGCTAAACGAACCGTTCACTGGGCACTTACCCGTACGAAAATCCCTATTGATTTACCTGTTTTTACAAGGAAATAAAATGTGAAAAAAATATTTCTACATCCCATGGCCTTTCCCAACCATTTAAATTTTTCTCTTACAGGTCTAACACTTCCGAAAAACCAAAACAACGCCCACCGGGAACAATATATAAAGCTAAACGAACCGTTCACTGGGTACTTACACGTACGAAAATCCTTATTGATTTACCTGATTTTACAAGGAAATAAAATGTGAAAAAAATATTTCTACATCCCATGGCCTTTCCCAACCATTTAAATTTTTCTCTTACAGGTCTAACACTTCCGAAAAACCAATACAATACCCACCCGGAACAATATATAAAGCTAAACGAACCGTTCACTGGGCACTTATCCATACGAAAATCCCTATTGATTTACCTGATTTTACAAGGAAATAAAATGTGAAAAAAATATTTCTACATCCCATGGCCTTTCCCAACCATTTAAAGTTTTCTCTTACAGGTCTAATACTTCCGAAAAACCAATACAACGCCCACCCGGAACAATATATAAAGCTAAACGAACCGTTCACTGGGCACTTATCCGTACGAAAATCCCTATTGATTTACCTGATTTTACAAGGAAATAAAATGTGAAAAAAATATTTCTACATCCCATGGCCTTTCCCAACCATTTAAATTTTTCTCTTACAGGTCTAACACTTCCGAAAAACCAATACAACGACCACCCGGAACAATATCTAAAGCTAAACGAACCGTTCACTGGGTACTTATCTGTAAGAAAATCCCTATTGATTTACCAGTTTTTACAAGGAAATAAAATGTGAAAAAATATTTCTACATCCCATGGCCTTTCCCAACCATTTAAATTTTTCTCTTACAGTTCTAATACTTCCGAAAAACCAATACAACGCCCACCGGGAACAATATATAAAGCTAAACGAACCGTTCACTGGGTACTTACACGTACGAAAATCCTTATTGATTTACCTGATTTTACAAGGAAATAAAATGTGAAAAAAATATTTCTACATCCCATGGCCTTTCCCAACCATTTAAATTTTTCTCTTACAGGTCTAACACTTCCGAAAAACCAATACAATACCCACCCGGAACAATATATAAAGCTAAACGAACCGTTCACTTGGTACTTATCCGTAAGAAAATCCCTATTGATTTATCTGTTTTTACAAGGAAGTAAAATGTCAAAAAAATATTTCTACATCCCATGGCCTTTCCCAACCATTTAAATTTTTCTCTTACAGGTCTAACACTTCCGAAAAACCAATACAACGCCCCCCCGGAACAATATATAAAGTTAAACGAACCGTTCACTGGGTACTTATCCGTACGAAAATCCCTATTGATTTACCTGTTTTAACTAGGAAATAAAATGTGAAAAAAATATTTCTACATCCCATGGCCTTTCCCAACCATTTAAATTTTTCTCTTACAGGTCTAACACTTCCGAAAAACCAATACAACGCCCACCCGGAACAACATATAAAGCTAAACGAACCGTTCACTGGGCACTTATCCGTACGAAAATCCCTATTGTTTTACCTGTTTTTACAAGGAAATAAAATGTGAATAAAATATTTCTACATCCCATGGCCTTTCCCAACCATTTAAATTTTTCTCTTACAGGTCTAACACTTCCGAAAAACCAATACAACGCCCACCCGGAACAATATATAAAGCTAAACGAACCGTTCACTGGATACTTATGCGTACGAAAATCCCTATTGATTTACCTCTTTTTACAAGGAAATAAAATATGAAAAAAATATTTCTACATCCCATGGCCTTTCCCAACCATTTAAATTTTTCTCTTACAGGTCTAACACTTCTGAAAAACCAATACAACGCCCACCCAGAACAATATATAAAGCTAAACGAACCGTTCACTGGGCACTTACCCGTACGAAAATCCCTATTGATTTACCTGTTTTTACAAGGAAATAAAATGTGAAAAAAATATTTCTACATCCCATGGCCTTTCCCAACCATTTAAATTTTTCTCTTACAGGTCTAACACTTCCGAAAAACCAATACAACGCCCACCCGGAACAACATATAAAGCTAAACGAACCGTTCACTGGGCACTTATCCGTACGAAAATCCCTATTGTTTTACCTGTTTTTACAAGGAAATAAAATGTGAATAAAATATTTCTACATCCCATGGCCTTTCCCAACCATTTAAATTTTTCTCTTACAGGTCTAACACTTCCGAAAAACCAATACAACGCCCACCCGGAACAATATATAAAGCTAAACGAACCGTTCACTGGATACTTATGCGTACGAAAATCCCTATTGATTTACCTCTTTTTACAAGGAAATAAAATATGAAAAAAATATTTCTACATCCCATGGCCTTTCCCAACCATTTAAATTTTTCTCTTACAGGTCTAACACTTCTGAAAAACCAATACAACGCCCACCCGGAACAATATATAAAGCTAAACGAACCGTTCACTGGGCACTTATCCGTACGAAAATCCCTATTGATTTAACTGTTTTTACAAGGAAATAAAATGTGAAAAAAATATTTCTACATCCCATGGCCTTTCCCAACCATTTAAATTTTTCTCTTACAGGTCTAACACTTCCGAAAAACCAATACAACGCCCACCCGGAACAATATATAAAGCTAAACGAACCGTTCACTGGGCACTTATCCGTACGAAAATCCCTATTGTTTTACCTGTTTTTACAAGGAAATAAAATGTGAAAAAAATATTTCTACATCCCATGGCCTTTCCCAACCATTTAAATTTTTCTCTTACAAGTCTAACACTTCCGAAAAACCAATACAACGCCCACCCGGAACAATATATAAAGCTAAACGAACCGTTCACTGGGCACTTATCCTTACGAAAATCCCTATTAATTTACCTGTTTTTACAAGGAAATAAAATGTGAAAAAAATATTTCTACATCCCATGGCCTTTCCCAACCATTTAAATTTTTCTCTTACAGGTCTAACACTTCCGAAAAACCAATACAACGCCCACCCGGAACTATATATAAAGCTAAACGAACCGTTCACTGGGTACTTACACGTACGAAAATCCCTATTGATTTACCTGATTTTACAAGGAAATAAAATGTGAAAAAAATATTTCTACATCCCATGGCCTTTCCCAACCATTTAAATTTTTCTCTTACAGGTCTAACACTTCTGAAAAACCAATACAACGACGACCCGGAACAATATCTAAAACTAAACAAACCGTTCACTGGGTACCTATCCGTAAGAAAATCCCTATTGATTTACCTGTTTTTACAAGGAAATAAAATGAGAAAAAATATTTCTACATCCCATGGCCTTTCCCAACCATTTAAATTTTTCTCTTACAGGTCTAACACTTCCAAAAAACCAATACAACGCCCACCCGGAACAATATTTAAAGCTAAACGAACCGTTCACTGGGCACTTATCCTTACGAAAATCCCTATTAATTTACCTGTTTTTACAAGGAAATAAAATGTGAAAAAAATATTTCTACATCCCATGGCCTTTCCCAACCATTTAAATTTTTCTCTTACAGGTCTAACATTCCGAAAAACCAATACAACGCCCACCCGGAACAATATATAAAGCTAAACGAACCGTTCACTGGGTACTTACACGTACGAAAATCCTTATTGATTTACCTGATTTTACAAGGAAATAAAATGTGAAAAAAATATTTCTACATCCCATGGCCTTTCCCAACCATTTAAATTTTTCTCTTACAGGTCTAACACTTCCGAAAAACCAATACAATACCCACCCGGAACAATATATAAAGCTAAACGAACCGTTCACTGGGCACTTATCCATACGAAAATCCCTATTGATTTACCTGATTTTACAAGGAAATAAAATGTGAAAAAAATATTTCTACATCCCATGGCCTTTCCCAACCATTTAAAGTTTTCTCTTACAGGTCTAATACTTCCGAAAAACCAATACAACGCCCACCCGGAACAATATATAAAGCTAAACGAACCGTTCACTGGGTACTTACACGTACAAAAATCCCTATTGATTTACCTGATTTTACAAGGAAATAAAATGTGAAAAAATATTTCTACATCCCATGGCCTTTCCCAACCATTTAAATTTTTCTCTTACAGGGCTAACTCTTCCGAAAAACCAATACAACGCCCAGCCGGAACAATATATAAAGCTAAACGAACCGTTCACTTGGAACTTATCCGTAAGAAAATCCCTATTGATTTATCTGTTTTTACAAGGAAGTAAAATGTCAAAAAAATATTTCTACATCCCATGGCCTTTCCCAACCGTTTAAAGTTTTCTCTTACAGGTCTAACACTTCCGAAAAACCAATACAACGCCCCCCCGGAACAATATATAAAGTTAAACGAACCGTTCACTGGGCACTTATCCGTACGAAAATCCCTATTGTTTTACCTGTTTTTACAAGGAAATAAAATGTGAATAAAATATTTCTACATCCCATGGCCTTTCCCAACCATTTAAATTTTTCTCTTACAGGTCTAACACTTCCGAAAAACCAATACAACGCCCACCCGGAACAATATATAAAGCTAAACGAACCGTTCACTGGATACTTATGCGTACGAAAATCCCTATTGATTTACCTCTTTTTACAAGGAAATAAAATATGAAAAAAATATTTCTACATCCCATGGCCTTTCCCAACCATTTAAATTTTTCTCTTACAGGTCTAACACTTCTGAAAAACCAATACAACGCCCACCCGGAACAATATATAAAGCTAAACGAACCGTTCACTGGGCACTTATCCGTACGAAAATCCCTATTGATTTACCTGTTTTTACAAGGAAATAAAATGTGAAAAAAATATTTCTACATCCCATGGCCTTTCCCAACCATTTAAATTTTTCTCTTACAGGTCTAACACTTCCGAAAAACCAATACAACGCCCACCCGGAACAACATATAAATCTAAACGAACCGTTCACTGGGCACTTATCCGTACGAAAATCCCTATTGTTTTACCTGTTTTTACAAGGAAATAAAATGTGAATAAAATATTTCTACATCCCATGGCCTTTCCCAACCATTTAAATTTTTCTCTTACAGGTCTAACACTTCCGAAAAACCAATACAACGCCCACCCGGAACAATATATAAAGCTAAACGAACCGTTCACTGGATACTTATGCGTACGAAAATCCCTATAGATTTACCTCTTTTTACAAGGAAATAAAATGAGAAAAAATATTTCTACATCCCATGGCCTTTCCCAACCATTTAAATTTTTCTCTTACAGGTCTAACACTTCCGAAAAACTAATACAACGCCCACCCGGAACAATATATAAAGCTAAACGAACCGTTCAGTGGGCACTTATCCGTACGAAAATCCCTATTGATTTACCTGTTTTTACAAGGAAATAAAATGTGAAAAAAATATTTCTACATCCCATGGCCTTTCCCAACCATTTAAATTTTTCTCTTACAGGTCTAACACTTCCGAAAAACCAATACAACGCCCTCCCAGAACAATATATAAAGCTAAACGAACCGTTCACTGGGCACTTATCCGTACGAAAATCCCTATTGATTTACCTGATTTTACAAGGAAATAAAATGTGAAAAAAATATTTCTACATCCCATGGCCTTTCCCAACCATTTAAATTTTTCTCTTACAGGTCTAACACTTCCAAAAAACCAATACAACGCCCACCCGGAACAATATATAAAGCTAAACAAACCGTTCACTGGGCACTTATCCGTACGAAAATCCCTATTGATTTACCTGTTTTTACAAGGAAATAAAATGTGAAAAAAATATTTCTACATCCCATGGCCTTTCCCAACCATTTAAATTTTTCTCTTACAGGTCTAACACTTCTGAAAAACCAATACAACGACGACCCGGAACAATATCTAAAACTAAACAAACCGTTCACTGGGTACTTATCCGTAAGAAAATCCCTATTGATGTACCTGTTTTTACAAGGAAATAAAATGAGAAAAAATATTTCTACATCCCATGGCCTTTCCCAACCATTTAAATTTTTCTCTTACAGGTCTAACACTTCCGAAAAACCAATACAACGCCCACCCGGAACAATATATAAAGCTAAACGAACCGTTCACTGGGCACTTATCCTTACGAAAATCCCTATTAATTTACCTGTTTTTACAAGGAAATAAAATGTGAAAAAAATATTTCTACATCCCATGGCCTTTCCCAAGCATTTAAATTTTTCTCTTACAGGTCTAACACTTCCGAAAAACCAATACAACGCCCACCCGGAACAATATATAAAGCTAAACGAACCGTTCACTGGGCACTTATCCATACGAAAATCCCTATTGATTTACCTGATTTTACAAGGAAATAAAATGTGAAAAAAATATTTCTACATCCCATGGCCTTTCCCAACCATTTAATTTTTTCTCTTACATGTCTAACACTTCTGAAAAACCAATACAACGACGACCCGGAACAATATATAAAGCTAAACGAACCGTTCACTGGGTACTTACACGTACGAAAATCCGTATTGATTTACCTGATTTTACAAGGAAATAAAATGTGAAAAAATATTTCTACATCCCATGGCCTTTCTCAACCATTAAAATTTTTCTCTTACAGGGCTAACTCTTCCAAAAAACCAATACAACGCCCAGCCGGAACAATATATAAAGCTAAACGAACCGTTCACTTGGTACTTATCCGTAAGAAAATCCCTATTGATTTATCTGTTTTTACAAGGAAGTAAAATGTCAAAAAAAATATTTCTACATCCCATGGCCTTTCCCAACCATTTAAATTTTTCTCTTACAGGTCTAACACTTCCGAAAAACCAATACAACGCCCACCCGGAACAATATATAAAGCTAAACGAACCGTTCACTGGATACTTATGCGTACGAAAATCCCTATAGATTTACCTCTTTTTACAAGGAAATAAAATATGAAAAAAATATTTCTACATCCCATGGCCTTTCCCAACCATTTAAATTTTTCTCTTACAGGTCTAACACTTCTGAAAAACCAATACAACGCCCACCCGGAACAATATATAAAGCTAAACGAACCGTTCAGTGGGCACTTATCCGTACGAAAATCCCTATTGATTTACCTGTTTTTACAAGGAAATAAAATGTGAAAAAAATATTTCTACATCCCATGGCCTTTCCCAACCATATAAATTTTTCTCTTACAGGTCTAACACTTCCGAAAAACCAATACAACGCCCTCCCAGAACAATATATAAAGCTAAACGAACCGTTCACTGGGCACTTATCCGTACGAAAATCCCTATTGATTTACCTGATTTTACAAGGAAATAAAATGTGAAAAAAATATTTCTACATCCCATGGCCTTTCCCAACCATTTAAATTTTTCTCTTACAGGTCTAACACTTCCAAAAAACCAATACAACGCCCACCCGGAACAATATATAAAGCTAAACAAACCGTTCACTGGGCACTTATCCGTACGAAAATCCCTATTGATTTACCTGATTTTACAAGGAAATAAAATGTGAAAAAAATATTTCTACATCCCATGGCCTTTCCCAACCATTTAAATTTTTCTCTTACAGGTCTAACACTTCTGAAAAACCAATACAACGACGACCCAGAACAATATCTAAAACTAAACAAACCGTTCACTGGGTACTTATCCGTAAGAAAATCCCTATTGATGTACCTGTTTTTACAAGGAAATAAAATGAGAAAAAATATTTCTACATCCCATGGCCTTTCCCAACCATTTAAATTTTTCTCTTACAGGTCTAACACTTCCGAAAAACCAATACAACGCCCACCCGGAACAATATATAAAGCTAAACGAACCGTTCACTGGGCACTTTTCCTTACGAAAATCCCTATTAATTTACCTGTTTTTACAAGGAAATAAAATGTGAAAAAAATATTTCTACATCCCATGGCCTTTCCCAACCATTTAAATTTTTCTCTTACAGGTCTAACACTTCCGAAAAACCAATACAACGCCCACCCGGAACAATATATAAAGCTAAACGAACCGTTCACTGGGCACTTATCCATACGAAAATCCCTATTGATTTACCTGATTTTACAAGGAAATAAAATGTGAAAAAAATATTTCTACATCCCATGGCCTTTCCCAACCATTTAATTTTTTCTCTTACAGGTCTAACACTTCTGAAAAACCAATACAACGACGACCCGGAACAATATCTAAAACTAAACAAACCGTTCACTGGGTACTTATCCGTAAGAAAATCCCTATTGATTTACCTGTTTTTACAAGGAAATAAAATGAGAAAAAATATTTCTACATCCCATGGCCTTTCCCAACCATTTAAAGTTTTCTCTTACAGGTCTAATACTTCCGAAAAACCAATACAACGCCCACCCGGAACAATATATAAAGCTAAACGAACCGTTCACTGGGTACTTACACGTACGAAAATCCGTATTGATTTACCTGATTTTACAAGGAAATAAAATGTCAAAATATATTTCTACATCCCATGGCCTTTCTCAACCATTAAAATTTTACTCTTACAGGGCTAACTCTTCCAAAAAACCAATACAACGCCCAGCCGGAACAATATATAAAGCTAAACGAACCGTTCACTTGGTACTTATCCGTAAGAAAATCCCTATTGATTTATCTGTTTTTACAAGGAAGTAAAATGTCAAAAAAAATATTTCTACATCCCATGGCCTTTCCCAACCATTTAAATTTTTCTCTTACAGGTCTAACACTTCCGAAAAACCAATACAACGCCCCCCCGGAACAATATATAAAGCTTAACGAACCGTTCACTGGGTACTTATCCGTACGAAAATCCCTATTGATTTACCTGTTTTAACTAGGAAATAAAATGTGAAAAAAATATTTCTACATCCCATGGCCTTTCCCAACCATTTAAATTTTTCTCTTACAGGTCTAACACTTCCGAAAAACCAATACAACGCCCACCCGGAACAACATATAAAGCTAAACGAACCGTTCACTGGGCACTTATCCGTACGAAAATCCCTATTGATTTACCTGATTTTACAAGGAAATAAAATGTGAAAAAAATATTTCTACATCCCATGGCCTTTCCCAACCATTTAAATTTTTCTCTTACAGGGCTAACACTTCCGAAAAACCAATACAACGACCACCCGGAACAATATCTAAAGCTAAACGAACCGTTCACTGGGTACTTATCCGTGAGAAAATCCCTATTGATTTACAAGTTTTTACAAGGAAATAAAATGTGAAAAAATATTTCTACATCCCATGGCCTTTCCCAACCATTTAAATTTTTCTCTTACAGGTCTAACACTTCCGAAAAACCAATACAACGCCCACCCGGAACAATATATAAAGCTAAACGAACCGTTCACTGGGTACTTACACGTACGAAAATCCCTATTGATTTACCTGATTTTACAAGGAAATAAAATGTGAAAAAAATATTTCTACATCCCATGGCCTTTCCCAACCATTTAAATTTTTCTCTTACAGGTCTAACACTTCCGAAAAACCAATACAATGCCCTCCCGGAACAATATATAAATCTAAACGAACCGTTCACTGGGCACTTATCCATACGAAAATCCCTATTGATTTACCTGACTTTACAAGGAAATAAAATGTGAAAAAAATATTTCTACATCCCATGGCCTTTCCCAACCATTTAATTTTTTCTCTTACAGGTCTAACACTTCTGAAAAACCAATACAACGACGACCCGGAACAATATCTAAAACTAAACAAACCGTTCACTGGGTACTTATCCGTAAGAAAATCCCTATTGATTTACCTGTTTTTACAAGGAAATAAAATGTGAAAAAATATTTCTACATCCCATGGCCTTTCCCAACCATTTAAAGTTTTCTCTTACAGGTCTAATACTTCCGAAAAACCAATACAACGCCCACCCGGAACAATATATAAAGCTAAACGAACCGTTCACTGGGTACTTACACGTACGAAAATCCCTATTGATTTACCTGATTTTACAAGGAAATAAAATGTGAAAAAAATATTTCTACATCCCATGGCCTTTCCCAACCATTTAAATTTTTCTCTTACAGGGCTAACTCTTCCGAAAAACCAATACAACGCCCAGCCGGAACAATATATAAAGCTAAACGAACCGTTCACTTCGTACTTATCCGTAAGAAAATCCCTATTGATTTATCTGTTTTTACAAGGAAGTAAAATGTCAAAAAAAATATTTCTACATCCCATGGCCTTTCCCAACCATTTAAATTTTTCACTTACAGGTCTAACACTTCCGAAAAACCAATACAACGCCCCCCCGGAACAATATATAAAGCTTAACGAACCGTTCACTGGGTACTAATCCGTACGAAAATCCCTATTGATTTACCTGTTTTAACTAGGAAAAAAAATGTGAAAAAAATATTTCTACATCCCATGGCCTTTCCCAACCATGTAAATTTTTCTCTTACAGGTCTAACACTTCCGAAAAACCAATACAACGCCCACCCGGAACAACATATAAAGCTAAACGAACCGTTCACTGGGCACTTATCCGTACGAAAATCCCTATTGTTTTACCTGTTTTTACAAGGAAATAAAATGTGAAAAAAATATTTCTAAATCCCATGGCCTTTCCCAACCATTTAAATTTTTCTCTTACAGGTCTAACACTTCCGAAAACACAATACAACACCCACCCGGAACAATATATAAAGCTAAACGAACCGTTCACTGGATACTTATGCGTACGAAAATCCCTATTGATTTACCTCTTTTTACAAGGAAATAAAATATGAAAAAAATATTTCTACATCCCATGGCCTTTCCCAACCATTTAAATTTTTCTCTTACAGGTCTAACACTTCTGAAAAACCAATACAACGCCCACCCGGAACAATATATAAAGCTAAACGAACCGTTCACTGGGCACTTATCCGTACGAAAATCCCTATTGATTTACCTGTTTTTACAAGGAAATAAAATGTGAAAAAAATATTTCTACATCCCATGGCCTTTCCCAACCATTTAAATTTTTCTCTTACAGGGCTAACACTACCAAAAAACCAATACAACGCCCACCCGGAACAATATATAAAGCTAAACGAACCGTTCACTTGGTACTTATCCGTAAGAAAATCCCTATTGATTTATCTGTTTTTACAAGGTAGTAAAATGTCAAAAAAAATATTTGTACATCCCATGGCCTTTCCCAACCATTTAAATTTTTCTCTTACAGGTCTAACACTTCCGAAAAACCAATACAACGCCCCCCCGGAACAATATATAAAGCTTAACGAACCGTTCACTGGGTACTTATCCGTACGAAAATCCCTATTGATTTACCTGTTTTAACTAGGAAATAAAATGTGAAAAAAATATTTCTACATCCCATGGCCTTTCCCAACCATTTAAATTTTTCTCTTACAGGTCTAACACTTCCGAAAAACCAATACAACGCCCACCCGGAACAACATATAAAGCTAAACGAACCGTTCACTGGGCACTTATCCGTACGAAAATCCCTATTGATTTACCTGATTTTACAAGGAAATAAAATGTGAAAAAAATATTTCTACATCCCATGGCCTTTCCCAACCATTTAAATTTTTCTCTTACAGGGCTAACACTTCCGAAAAACCAATACAACGACCACCCGGAACAATATCTAAAGCTAAACGAACCGTTCACTGGGTACTTATCCGTAAGAAAATCCCTATTGATTTACCAGTTTTTACAAAGAAATAAAATGTGAAAAAATATTTCTACATCCCATGGCCTTTCCCAACCATTTAAATTTTTCTCTTACAGGTCTAACACTTCCGAAAAACCAATACAACGCCCACCCGGAACAATATATAAAGCTAAACGAACCGTTCACTGGGTACCTACACGTACGAAAATCCCTATTGATTTACCAGTTTTTACAAGGAAATAAAATGTGAAAAAATATTTCTACATCCCATGGCCTTTCCCAACCATTTAAATTTTTCTCTTACAGGTCTAACACTTCCGAAAAACCAATACAACGCCCACCCGGAACAATATATAAAGCTAAACGAACCGTTCACTGGGTACTTACACGTACGAAAATCCCTATTGATTTACCTGATTTTACAAGGAAATAAAATGTGAAAAAAATATTTCTACATCCCATGGCCTTTCCCAACCATTTAATTTTTTCTCTTACAGGTCTAACACTTCTGAAAAACCAATAAAACGACGACCCGGAACAATATCTAAAACTAAACAAACCGTTCACTGGGTACTTATCCGTAAGAAAATCCCTATTGATTTACCTGTTTTTACAAGGAAATAAAATGTGAAAAAATATTTCTACATCCCATGGCCTTTCCCAACCATTTAAAGTTTTCTCTTACAGGTCTAATACTTCTGAAAAACCAATACAACGCCCACCCGGAACAATATATAAAGCTAAACGAACCGTTCACTGGGTACTTACACGTACGAAAATCCCTATTGATTTACCTGATTTTACAAGGAAATAAAATGTGAAAAAAATATTTCTACATCCCATGGCCTTTCCCAACCATTTAAATTTTTCTCTTACAGGGCTAACTCTTCCGAAAAACCAATACAACGCCCAGCCGGAACAATACATAAAGCTAAACGAACCGTTCACTTCGTACTTATCCGTAAGAAAATCCCTATTGATTTATCTGTTTTTACAAGGAAGTAAAATGTCAAAAAAAATATTTCTACATCCCATGGCCTTTCCCAACCATTTAAATTTTTCTCTTACAGGTCTAACACTTCCGAAAAACCAATACAACGCCCCCCCGGAACAATATATAAAGCTTAACGAACCGTTCACTGGGTACTAATCCGTACGAAAATCCCTATTGATTTACCTGTTTTAACTAGGAAAAAAAATGTGAAAAAAATCTTTCTACATCCCATGGCCTTTCCCAACCATGTAAATTTTTCTCTTACAGGTCTAACACTTCCGAAAAACCAATACAACGCCCACCCGGAACAACATATAAAGCTAAACGAACCGTTCACTGGGCACTTATCCGTACGAAAATCCCTATTGTTTTACCTGTTTTTACAAGGAAATAAAATGTGAAAAAAATATTTCTAAATCCCATGGCCTTTCCCAACCATTTAAATTTTTCTCTTACAGGTCTAACTCTTCCGAAAACACAATACAACACCCACCCGGAACAATATATAAAGCTAAACGAACCGTTCACTGGATACTTATGCGTACGAAAATCCCTATTGATTTACCTCTTTTTACAAGGAAATAAAATATGAAAAAAATATTTCTACATCCCATGGCCTTTCCCAACCATTTAAATTTTTCTCTTACAGGTCTAACACTTCTGAAAAACCAATACAACGCCCACCCGGAACAATATATAAAGCTAAACGAACCGTTCACTGGGCACTTATCCGTACGAAAATCCCTATTGATTTACCTGTTTTTACAAGAAAATAAAATGTGAAAAAAATATTTCTACATCCCATGGCCTTTCCCAACCATTTAAATTTTTCTCTTACAGGGCTAACACTACCGAAAAACCAATACAACGCCCACCCGGAACAATATATATAGCTAAACGAACCGTTCACTTGGTACTTATCCGTAAGAAAATCCCTATTGATTTATCTGTTTTTACAAGGTAGTAAAATGTCAAAAAAAATATTTGTACATCCCATGGCCTTTCCCAACCATTTAAATTTTTCTCTTACAGGTCTAACACTTCCGAAAAACCAATACAACGCCCCCCCGGAACAATATATAAAGCTTAACGAACGGTTCACTGGGTAGTTATCCGTACGAAAATCCCTATTGATTTACCTGTTTTAACTAGGAAATAAAATGTGAAAAAAATATTTCTACATCCCATGGCCTTTCCCAACCATTTAAATTTTTCTCTTACAGGTCTAACACTTCCGAAAAACCAATACAACGCCCACCCGGAACAACATATAAAGCTAAACGAACCGTTCACTGGGCACTTATCCGTACGAAAATCCCTATTGATTTACCTGATTTTACAAGGAAATAAAATGTGAAAAAAATATTTCTACATCCCATGGCCTTTCCCAACCATTTAAATTTTTCTCTTACAGGGCTAACACTTCCGAAAAACCAATACAACGACCACCCGGAACAATATCTAAAGCTAAACGAACCGTTCACTGGGTACTTATCCGTAAGAAAATCCCTATTGATTTACCAGTTTTTACAAGGAAATAAAATGTGAAAAAATATTTCTACATCCCATGGCCTTTCCCAACCATTTAAATTTTTCTCTTACAGGTCTAACACTTCCGAAAAATCAATACAACGCCCACCCGGAACAATATATAAAGCTAAACGAACCGTTCACTGGGTACTTACACGTACGAAAATCCCTATTGATTTACCTGATTTTACAAGGAAATAAAATGTGAAAAAAATATTTCTACATCCCATGGCCTTTCCCAACCATTTAAATTTTTCTCTTACAGGTCTAACCCTTCCGAAAAACCAATACAATGCCCTCCCGGAACAATATATAAATCTAAACGAACCGTTCACTGGGCACTTATCCATACGAAAATCCCTATTGATTTACCTGACTTTACAAGGAAATAAAATGTGAAAAAAATATTTCTACATCCCATGGCCTTTCCCAACCATTTAATTTTTTCTCTTACAGGTCTAACACTTCTGAAAAACCAATACAACGACGACCCGGAACAATATCTAAAACTAAACAAACCGTTCACTGGGTACTTATCCGTAAGAAAATCCCTATTGATTTACCTGTTTTTACAAGGAAATAAAATGTGAAAAAATATTTCTACATCCCATGGCCTTTCCCAACCATTTAAAGTTTTCTCTTACAGGTCTAATACTTCCGAAAAACCAATACAACGCCCACCCGGAACAATATATAAAGCTAAACGAACCTTTCACTGGGTACTTACACGTACGAAAATCCCTATTGATTTACCTGATTTTACAAGGAAATAAAATGTGAAAAAAATATTTCTACATCCCATGGCCTTTCCCAACCATTTAAATTTTTCTCTTACAGGGCTAACTCTTCCGAAAAACCAATACAACGCCCAGCCGGAACAATATATAAAGCTAAACGAACCGTTCACTTCGTACTTATCCGTAAGAAAATCCCTATTGATTTATCTGTTTTTACAAGGAAGTAAAATGTCAAAAAAAATATTTCTACATCCCATGGCCTTTCCCAACCATTTAAATTTTTCTCTTACAGGTCTAACACTTCCGAAAACACAATACAACACCCACCCGGAACAATATATAAAGCTAAACGAACCGTTCACTGGATACTTATGCGTACGAAAATCCCTATTAATTTACCTCTTTTTACAAGGAAATAAAATATGAAAAAAATATTTCTACATCCCATGGCCTTTCCCAACCATTTAAAGTTTTCTCTTACAGGTCTAACACTTCTGAAAAACCAATACAACGCCCACCCGGAACAATATATAAAGCTAAACGAACCGTTCACGGGGCACTTATCCGTACGAAAATCCCTATTGATTTACCTGTTTTTACAAGGAAATAAAATGTGAAAAAAATATTTCTACATCCCATGGCCTTTCCCAACCATTTAAATTTTTCTCTTACAGGGCTAACACTACCGAAAAACCAATACAACGCCCACCCGGAACAATATATAAAGCTAAACGAACCGTTCACTTGGTACTTATCCGTAAGAAAATCCCTATTGATTTATCTGTTTTTACAAGGTAGTAAAATGTCAAAAAAAATATTTGTACATCCCATGGCCTTTCCCAACCATTTAAATTTTTCTCTTACAGGTCTAACACTTCCGAAAAACCAATACAACGCCCCCCCGGAACAATATATAAAGCTAAACGAACCGTTCACTGGGCACTTATCCGTACGAAAATCCCTATTGATTTACCTGTTTTAACAAGGAAATAAAATGTGAAAAAAATATTTCTACATCCCATGGCCTTTCCCAACCATTTAAATTTTTCTCTTACAGGGCTAACACTTCCGAAAAACCAATACAACGCCCACCCGGAACAATATATAAAGCTAAACGAACCGTTCACTGGGTACTTATCCGTACGAAAATCCCTATTGATTTATCTGTTTTTACAAGGAAGTAAAATGTGAAAAAGATATTTCTACATCCCATGGCCTTTCCCAACCATTTAAATTTTTCTCTTACAGGTCTAACACTTCCGAAAAACCAATACAACGCCCACCCGGAACAATATATAAAGCTAAACGAACCTTTCACTGGGTACTTACACGTACGAAAATCCCTATTGATTTACCTGATTTTACAAGGAAATAAAATGTGAAAAAAATATTTCTACATCCCATGGCCTTTCCCAACCATTTAAATATTTCTCTTACAGGTCTAACACTTCCGAAAAACCAATACAACGCCCCCCCGGAACAATATATAAAGCTTAACGAACCGTTCACTGGGTACTTATCCGTACGAAAATCCCTATTGATTTACCTGTTTTAACTAGGAAATAAAATGTGAAAAAAATATTTCTACATCCCATGGCCTTTCCCAACCATTTAAATTTTTCTCTTACAGGTCTAACACTTCCGAAAAACCAATACAACGCCCACCCGGAACAACATATAAAGCTAAACGAACCGTTCACTGGGCACTTATCCGTACGAAAATCCCTATTGATTTACCTGATTTTACAAGGAAATAAAATGTGAAAAAAATATTTCTACATCCCATGGCCTTTCCCAACCATTTAAATTTTTCTCTTACAGGGCTAACACTTCCGAAAAACCAATACAACGACCACCCGGAACAATATCTAAAGCTAAACGAACCGTTCACTGGGTACTTATCCGTAAGAAAATCCCTATTGATTTACCAGTTTTTACAAGGAAATAAAATGTGAAAAAATATTTCTACATCCCATGGCCTTTCCCAACCATTTAAATTTTTCTCTTACAGGTCTAACACTTCCGAAAAACCAATACAACGCCCACCCGGAACAATATATAAAGCTAAACGAACCGTTCACTGGGTACTTACACGTACGAAAATCCCTATTGATTTACCTGATTTTACAAGGAAATAAAATGTGAAAAAAATATTTCTACATCCCATGGCCTTTCCCAACCATTTAAATTTTTCTCTTACAGGTCTAACCCTTCCGAAAAACCAATACAATGCCCTCCCGGAACAATATATAAATCTAAACGAACCGTTCACTGGGCACTTATCCATACGAAAATCCCTATTGATTTACCTGACTTTACAAGGAAATAAAATGTGAAAAAAATATTTCTACATCCCATGGCCTTTCCCAACCATTTAATTTTTTCTCTTACAGGTCTAACACTTCTGAAAAACCAATACAACGACGACCCGGAACAATATCTAAAACTAAACAAACCGTTCACTGGGTACTTATCCGTAAGAAAATCCCTATTGATTTACCTGTTTTTACAAGGAAATAAAATGTGAAAAAATATTTCTACATCCCATGGCCTTTCCCAACCATTTAAAGTTTTCTCTTACAGGTCTAATACTTCCGAAAAACCAATACAACGCCCACCCAGAACAATATATAAAGCTAAACGAACCTTTCACTGGGTACTTACACGTACGAAAATCCCTATTGATTTACCTGATTTTACAAGGAAATAAAATGTGAAAAAAATATTTCTACATCCCATGGCCTTTCCCAACCATTTAAATTTTTCTCTTACAGGGCTAACTCTTCCGAAAAACCAATACAACGCCCAGCCGGAACAATATATAAAGCTAAACGAACCGTTCACTTCGTACTTATCCGTAAGAAAATCCCTATTGATTTATCTGTTTTTACAAGGAAGTAAAATGTCAAAAAAAATATTTCTACATCCCATGGCCTTTCCCAACCATTTAAATTTTTCTCTTACAGGTCTAACACTTCCGAAAAACCAATACAACGCCCCCCCGGAACAATTTATAAAGCTTAACGAACCGTTCACTGGGTACTTATCCGTACGAAAATCCCTATTGATTTACCTGTTTTAACTAGGAAAAAAAATGTGCAAAAAATATTTCTACATCCCATGGCCTTTCCCAACCATGTAAATTTTTCTCTTACAGGTCTAACACTTCCGAAAACACAATACAACACCCACCCGGAACAATATATAAAGCTAAACGAACCGTTCACTGGATACTTATGCGTACGAAAATCCCTATTGATTTACCTCTTTTTACAAGGAAATAAAATATGAAAAAAATATTTCTACATCCCATGGCCTTTCCCAACCATTTAAATTTTTCTCTTACAGGTCTAACACTTCTGAAAAACCAATACAACGCCCACCCGGAACAATATATAAAGCTAAACGAACCGTTCACGGGGCACTTATCCGTACGAAAATCCCTATTGATTTACCTGTTTTTACAAGGAAATAAAATGTGAAAAAAATATTTCTACATCCCATGGCCTTTCCCAACCATTTAAATTTTTCTCTTACAGGGCTAACACTACCGAAAAACCAATACAACGCCCACCCGGAACAATATATAAAGCTAAACGAACCGTTCACTTGGTACTTATCCGTAAGAAAATCCCTATTGATTTATCTGTTTTTACAAGGTAGTAAAATGTCAAAAAAAATATTTGTACATCCCATGGCCTTTCCCAACCATTTAAATTTTTCTCTTACAGGTCTAACACTTCCGAAAAACCAATACAACGCCCCCCCGGAACAATATATAAAGCTAAACGAACCGTTCACTGGGCACTTATCCGTACGAAAATCCCTATTGATTTACCTGTTTTAACAAGGAAATAAAATGTGAAAAAAATATTTCTACATCCCATGGCCTTTCCCAACCATTTAAATTTTTCTCTTACAGGGCTAACACTTCCGAAAAACCAATACAACGCCCACCCGGAACAATATATAAAGCTAAACGAACCGTTCACTGGGTACTTATCCGTACGAAAATCCCTATTGATTTATCTGTTTTTACAAGGAAGTAAAATGTGAAAAAGATATTTCTACATCCCATGGCCTTTCCCAACCATTTAAATTTTTCTCTTACAGGTCTAACACTTCCGAAAAACCAATACAACGCCCACCCGGAACAATATATAAAGCTAAACGAACCTTTCACTGGGTACTTACACGTACGAAAATCCCTATTGATTTACCTGATTTTACAAGGAAATAAAATGTGAAAAAAATATTTCTACATCCCATGGCCTTTCCCAACCATTTAAATTTTTCTCTTACAGGTCTAACACTTCCGAAAACCCAATACAACGCCCACCCGGAACAATATATAAAGCTAAACGAACCGTTCACTGGGCACTTATCCGTACGAAAATCCCTATTGATTTACCTGTTTACTGGGTACTTATCCGAAAGATTTACCTGTTTTTACAAGGAAATAAAATGTGAAAAAAATATTTCTACATCCCATGGCCTTTCCCAACCATTTAAATTTTTCTCTTACAGGTCTAACACTTCTGAAAAACCAATACAACGCCCACCCGGAACAATATATAAAGCTAAACGAACCGTTCACTGGGTACTTACACGTACGAAAATCCCTATTGATTTACCTGATTTTACAAGGAAATAAAATGTGAAAAAAATATTTCTACATCCCATGGCCTTTCCCAACCATTCAAATTTTTCTCTTACAGGTCTAACACTTCCGAAAAACCAATACAACGCCCACCCGGAACAATATATAAAGCTAAACGAACCGTTCACTGGGCACTTATCCGTACGAAAATCCCTATTGATTTACCTGATTTTACAAGGAAATAAAATGTGAAAAAAATATTTCTACATCCCATGGCCTTTCCCAACCATTTAAATTTTTCTCTTACAGGTCTAACACTTCCGAAAAACCAATACAATGCCCACCCGGAACAATATATAAAGCTAAACGAACCGTTCACTGGGTACTTACAGGTTCGAAAATCCCTATTGATTTACCTGATATTACAAGGAAATAAAATGTGAAAAAATATTTCTACATCCCATGGCCTTTCCCAACCATTTAAATTTTTCTCTTACAGGTCTAACACTTCCGAAAAACCAATACAACGCCCACCCGGAACAATATATAAAGCTAAACGAACCGTTCACTGGGCACTTATCCGTACGAAAATCCCTATTGATTTACCTGTTTTTACAAGGAAGTAAAATGTGAAAAAGATATTTCTACATCCCATGGCCTTTCCCAACCATTTAAATTTTTCTCTTACAGGTCTAACACTTCCGAAAAACCAATACAACGCCCACCCGGAACAATATATAAAGCTAAACGAACCGTTCACTGGGCACTTATCCGTACGAAAATCCCTATTGATTTACCTGTTTTAACTAGGAAATAAAATGTGAAAAAAATATTTCTACATCCCATGGCCTTTCCCAACCATTTAAATTTTTCTCTTACAGGTCTAACACTTCTGAAAAACCAATACAACGCCCACCCGGAACAACATATAAAGCTAAACGAACCGTTCACTGGGCACTTATCCGTACGAAAATCCCTATTGTTTTACCTGTTTTTACAAGGAAATAAAATGTGAAAAAAATATTTCTACATCCCATGGCCTTTCCCAACCATTTAAATTTTTCTCTTACAGGTCTAACACTTCCGAAAACACAATACAACACCCACCCGGAACAATATATAAAGCTAAACGAACCGTTCACTGGATACTTATGCGTACGAAAATCCCTATTGATTTACCTCTTTTTACAAGAAAATAAAATATGAAAAAAATATTTCTACATCCCATGGCCTTTCCCAACCATTTAAATTTTTCTCTTACAGGTCTAACACTTCCGAAAACACAATACAACACCCACCCGGAACAATATATAAAGCTAAACGAACCGTTCACTGGATACTTATGCGTACGAAAATCCCTATTGATTTACCTTTTTTTACAAGGAAATAAAATGTGAAAAAAATATTTCTACATCCCATGGCCTTTCCCAACCATTTAAATTTTTCTCTTACAGGGCTAACACTACCGAAAAACCAATACAACGCCCACCCGGAACAATATATAAAGCTAAACGAACCGTTCACTTGGTACTTATCCGTAAGAAAATCCCTATTGATTTATCTGTTTTTACAAGGTAGTAAAATGTCAAAAAAAATATTTGTACATCCCATGGCCTTTCCCAACCATTTAAATTTTTCTCTTACAGGTCTAACACTTCCGAAAAACCAATACAACGCCCCCGCGGAACAATATATAAAGCTAAACGAACCGTTCACTGGGCACTTATCCGTACGAAAATCCCTATTGATTTACCTGTATTTACAACGAAATAAAATGTGAAAAAAATATTTCTACATCCGATGGCCTTTCCCAACCATTTAAATTTTTCTCTTACAGGTCTAACACTTCCGAAAAACCAATACAACGCCCACCCGGAACAATATATAAAGCTAAACGAACCGTTCACTGGGTACTTACACGTACGAAAATCCCTATTGATTTACCTGATTTTACAAGGAAATAAAATGTGAAAAAAATATTTCTACATCCCATGGCCTTTCCCAACCATTTAAATTTTTCTCTTACAGGTCTAACCCTTCCGAAAAACCAATACAATGCCCTCCCGGAACAATATATAAATCTAAACGAACCGTTCACTGGGCACTTATCCATACGAAAATCCCTATTGATTTACCTGACTTTACAAGGAAATAAAATGTGAAAAAAATATTTCTACATCCCATGGCCTTTCCCAACCATTTAATTTTTTCTCTTACAGGTCTAACACTTCTGAAAAACCAATACAACGACGACCCGGAACAATATCTAAAACTAAACAAACCGTTCACTGGGTACTTATCCGTAAGAAAATCCCTATTGATTTACCTGTTTTTACAAGGAAATAAAATGTGAAAAAATATTTCTACATCCCATGGCCTTTCCCAACCATTTAAAGTTTTCTCTTACAGGTCTAATACTTCCGAAAAACCAATACAACGCCCACCCAGAACAATATATAAAGCTAAACGAACCTTTCACTGGGTACTTACACGTACGAAAATCCCTATTGATTTACCTGATTTTACAAGGAAATAAAATGTGAAAAAAATATTTCTACATCCCATGGCCTTTCCCAACCATTTAAATTTTTCTCTTACAGGGCTAACTCTTCCGAAAAACCAATACAACGCCCAGCCGGAACAATATATAAAGCTAAACGAACCGTTCACTTCGTACTTATCCGTAAGAAAATCCCTATTGATTTATCTGTTTTTACAAGGAAGTAAAATGTCAAAAAAAATATTTCTACATCCCATGGCCTTTCCCAACCATTTAAATTTTTCTCTTACAGGTCTAACACTTCCGAAAAACCAATACAACGCCCCCCCGGAACAATATATAAAGCTTAACGAACCGTTCACTGGGTACTTATCCGTACGAAAATCCCTACTGATTTACCTGTTTTAACTAGGAAAAAAAATGTGAAAAAAATATTTCTACATCCCATGGCCTTTCCCAACCATGTAAATTTTTCTCTTACAGGTCTAACACTTCCGAAAAACCAATACAACGCCCACCCGGAACAACATATAAAGCTAAACGAACCGTTCACTGGGCACTTATCCGTACGAAAATCCCTATTGTTTTACCTGTTTTTACAAGGAAATAAAATGTGAAAAAAATATTTCTAAATCCCATGGCCTTTCCCAACCATTTAAATTTTTCTCTTACAGGTCTAACACTTCCGAAAACACAATACAACACCCACCCGGAACAATATATAAAGCTAAACGAACCGTTCACTGGATACTTATGCGTACGAAAATCCCTATTGATTTACCTCTTTTTACAAGGAAATAAAATATGAAAAAAATATTTCTACATCCCATGGCCTTTCCCAACCATTTAAATTTTTCTCTTACAGGTCTAACACTTCTGAAAAACCAATACAACGCCCACCCGGAACAATATATAAAGCTAAACGAACCGTTCACGGGGCACTTATCCGTACGAAAATCCCTATTGATTTACCTGTTTTTACAAGGAAATAAAATGTGAAAAAAATATTTCTACATCCCATGGCCTTTCCCAACCATTTAAATTTTTCTCTTACAGGGCTAACACTACCGAAAAACCAATACAACGCCCACCCGGAACAATATATAAAGCTAAACGAACCGTTCACTTGGTACTTATCCGTAAGAAAATCCCTATTGATTTATCTGTTTTTACAAGGTAGTAAAATGTCAAAAAAAATATTTGTACATCCCATGGCCTTTCCCAACCATTTAAATTTTTCTCTTACAGGTCTAACACTTCCGAAAAACCAATACAACGCCCCCCCGGAACAATATATAAAGCTAAACGAACCGTTCACTGGGCACTTATCCGTACGAAAATCCCTATTGATTTACCTGTTTTAACAAGGAAATAAAATGTGAAAAAAATATTTCTACATCCCATGGCCTTTCCCAACCATTTAAATTTTTCTCTTACAGGGCTAACACTTCCGAAAAACCAATACAACGCCCACCCGGAACAATATATAAAGCTAAACGAACCGTTCACTGGGTACTTATCCGTACGAAAATCCCTATTGATTTATCTGTTTTTACAAGGAAGTAAAATGTGAAAAAGATATTTCTACATCCCATGGCCTTTCCCAACCATTTAAATTTTTCTCTTACAGGTCTAACACTTCCGAAAAACCAATACAACGCCCACCCGGAACAATATATAAAGCTAAACGAACCTTTCACTGGGTACTTACACGTACGAAAATCCCTATTGATTTACCTGATTTTACAAGGAAATAAAATGTGAAAAAAATATTTCTACATCCCATGGCCTTTCCCAACCATTTAAATTTTTCTCTTACAGGTCTAACACTTCCGAAAACCCAATACAACGCCCACCCGGAACAATATATAAAGCTAAACGAACCGTTCACTGGGCACTTATCCGTACGAAAATCCCTATTGATTTACCTGTTTACTGGGTACTTATCCGAAAGATTTACCTGTTTTTACAAGGAAATAAAATGTGAAAAAAATATTTCTACATCCCATGGCCTTTCCCAACCATTTAAATTTTTCTCTTACAGGTCTAACACTTCTGAAAAACCAATACAACGCCCACCCGGAACAATATATAAAGCTAAACGAACCGTTCACTGGGTACTTACACGTACGAAAATCCCTATTGATTTACCTGATTTTACAAGGAAATAAAATGTGAAAAAAATATTTCTACATCCCATGGCCTTTCCCAACCATTCAAATTTTTCTCTTACAGGTCTAACACTTCCGAAAAACCAATACAACGCCCACCCGGAACAATATATAAAGCTAAACGAACCGTTCACTGGGCACTTATCCGTACGAAAATCCCTATTGATTTACCTGATTTTACAAGGAAATAAAATGTGAAAAAAATATTTCTACATCCCATGGCCTTTCCCAACCATTTAAATTTTTCTCTTACAGGTCTAACACTTCCGAAAAACCAATACAATGCCCACCCGGAACAATATATAAAGCTAAACGAACCGTTCACTGGGTACTTACAGGTTCGAAAATCCCTATTGATTTACCTGATATTACAAGGAAATAAAATGTGAAAAAATATTTCTACATCCCATGGCCTTTCCCAACCATTTAAATTTTTCTCTTACAGGTCTAACACTTCCGAAAAACCAATACAACGCCCACCCGGAACAATATATAAAGCTAAACGAACCGTTCACTGGGCACTTATCCGTACGAAAATCCCTATTGATTTACCTGTTTTTACAAGGAAGTAAAATGTGAAAAAGATATTTCTACATCCCATGGCCTTTCCCAACCATTTAAATTTTTCTCTTACAGGTCTAACACTTCCGAAAAACCAATACAACGCCCACCCGGAACAATATATAAAGCTAAACGAACCGTTCACTGGGCACTTATCCGTACGAAAATCCCTATTGATTTACCTGTTTTAACTAGGAAATAAAATGTGAAAAAAATATTTCTACATCCCATGGCCTTTCCCAACCATTTAAATTTTTCTCTTACAGGTCTAACACTTCTGAAAAACCAATACAACGCCCACCCGGAACAACATATAAAGCTAAACGAACCGTTCACTGGGCACTTATCCGTACGAAAATCCCTATTGTTTTACCTGTTTTTACAAGGAAATAAAATGTGAAAAAAATATTTCTACATCCCATGGCCTTTCCCAACCATTTAAATTTTTCTCTTACAGGTCTAACACTTCCGAAAACACAATACAACACCCACCCGGAACAATATATAAAGCTAAACGAACCGTTCACTGGATACTTATGCGTACGAAAATCCCTATTGATTTACCTCTTTTTACAAGAAAATAAAATATGAAAAAAATATTTCTACATCCCATGGCCTTTCCCAACCATTTAAATTTTTCTCTTACAGGTCTAACACTTCCGAAAACACAATACAACACCCACCCGGAACAATATATAAAGCTAAACGAACCGTTCACTGGATACTTATGCGTACGAAAATCCCTATTGATTTACCTTTTTTTACAAGGAAATAAAATGTGAAAAAAATATTTCTACATCCCATGGCCTTTCCCAACCATTTAAATTTTTCTCTTACAGGGCTAACACTACCGAAAAACCAATACAACGCCCACCCGGAACAATATATAAAGCTAAACGAACCGTTCACTTGGTACTTATCCGTAAGAAAATCCCTATTGATTTATCTGTTTTTACAAGGTAGTAAAATGTCAAAAAAAATATTTGTACATCCCATGGCCTTTCCCAACCATTTAAATTTTTCTCTTACAGGTCTAACACTTCCGAAAAACCAATACAACGCCCCCGCGGAACAATATATAAAGCTAAACGAACCGTTCACTGGGCACTTATCCGTACGAAAATCCCTATTGATTTACCTGTATTTACAACGAAATAAAATGTGAAAAAAATATTTCTACATCCGATGGCCTTTCCCAACCATTTAAATTTTTCTCTTACAGGTCTAACACTTCCGAAAAACCAATACAACGCCCACCCGGAACAATATATAAAGCTAAACGAACCGTTCACTGGGTACTTACACGTACGAAAATCCCTATTGATTTACCTGATTTTACAAGGAAATAAAATGTGAAAAAAATATTTCTACATCCCATGGCCTTTCCCAACCATTTAAATTTTTCTCTTACAGGTCTAACCCTTCCGAAAAACCAATACAATGCCCTCCCGGAACAATATATAAATCTAAACGAACCGTTCACTGGGCACTTATCCATACGAAAATCCCTATTGATTTACCTGACTTTACAAGGAAATAAAATGTGAAAAAAATATTTCTACATCCCATGGCCTTTCCCAACCATTTAATTTTTTCTCTTACAGGTCTAACACTTCTGAAAAACCAATACAACGACGACCCGGAACAATATCTAAAACTAAACAAACCGTTCACTGGGTACTTATCCGTAAGAAAATCCCTATTGATTTACCTGTTTTTACAAGGAAATAAAATGTGAAAAAATATTTCTACATCCCATGGCCTTTCCCAACCATTTAAAGTTTTCTCTTACAGGTCTAATACTTCCGAAAAACCAATACAACGCCCACCCAGAACAATATATAAAGCTAAACGAACCTTTCACTGGGTACTTACACGTACGAAAATCCCTATTGATTTACCTGATTTTACAAGGAAATAAAATGTGAAAAAAATATTTCTACATCCCATGGCCTTTCCCAACCATTTAAATTTTTCTCTTACAGGGCTAACTCTTCCGAAAAACCAATACAACGCCCAGCCGGAACAATATATAAAGCTAAACGAACCGTTCACTTCGTACTTATCCGTAAGAAAATCCCTATTGATTTATCTGTTTTTACAAGGATGTAAAATGTCAAAAAAAATATTTCTACATCCCATGGCCTTTCCCAACCATTTAAATTTTTCTCTTACAGGTCTAACACTTCCGAAAAACCAATACAACGCCCCCCCGGAACAATATATAAAGCTTAACGAACCGTTCACTGGGTACTTATCCGTACGAAAATCCCTACTGATTTACCTGTTTTAACTAGGAAAAAAAATGTGAAAAAAATATTTCTACATCCCATGGCCTTTCCCAACCATGTAAATTTTTCTCTTACAGGTCTAACACTTCCGAAAAACCAATACAACGCCCACCCGGAACAACATATAAAGCTAAACGAACCGTTCACTGGGCACTTATCCGTACGAAAATCCCTATTGTTTTACCTGTTTTTACAAGGAAATAAAATGTGAAAAAAATATTTCTAAATCCCATGGCCTTTCCCAACCATTTAAATTTTTCTCTTACAGGTCTAACACTTCCGAAAACACAATACAACAACCACCCGGAACAATATATAAAGCTAAACGAACCGTTCACTGGATACTTATGCGTACGAAAATCCCTATTGATTTACCTCTTTTTACAAGGAAATAAAATATGAAAAAAATATTTCTACATCCCATGGCCTTTCCCAACCATTTAAATTTTTCTCTTACAGGTCTAACACTTCTGAAAAACCAATACAACGCCCACCCGGAACAATATATAAAGCTAAACGAACCGTTCACGGGGCACTTATCCGTACGAAAATCCCTATTGATTTACCTGTTTTTACAAGGAAATAAAATGTGAAAAAAATATTTCTACATCCCATGGCCTTTCCCAACCATTTAAATTTTTCTCTTACAGGGCTAACACTACCGAAAAACCAATACAACGCCCACCCGGAACAATATATAAAGCTAAACGAACCGTTCACTTGGTACTTATCCGTAAGAAAATCCCTATTGATTTATCTGTTTTTACAAGGTAGTAAAATGTCAAAAAAAATATTTGTACATCCCATGGCCTTTCCCAACCATTTAAATTTTTCTCTTACAGGTCTAACACTTCTGAAAAACCAATACAACGCCCCCCCGGAACAATATATAAAGCTAAACGAACCGTTCACTGGGCACTTATCCGTACGAAAATCCCTATTGATTTACCTGTTTTAACAAGGAAATAAAATGTGAAAAAAATATTTCTACATCCCATGGCCTTTCCCAACCATTTAAATTTTTCTCTTACAGGGCTAACACTTCCGAAAAACCAATACAACGCCCACCCGGAACAATATATAAAGCTAAACGAACCGTTCACTGGGTACTTATCCGTACGAAAATCCCTATTGATTTATCTGTTTTTACAAGGAAGTAAAATGTGAAAAAGATATTTCTACATCCCATGGCCTTTCCCAACCATTTAAATTTTTCTCTTACAGGTCTAACACTTCCGAAAAACCAATACAACGCCCACCCGGAACAATATATAAAGCTAAACGAACCTTTCACTGGGTACTTACACGTACGAAAATCCCTATTGATTTACCTGATTTTACAAGGAAATAAAATGTGAAAAAAATATTTCTACATCCCATGGCCTTTCCCAACCATTTAAATTTTTCTCTTACAGGTCTAACACTTCCGAAAACCCAATACAACGCCCACCCGGAACAATATATAAAGCTAAACGAACCGTTCACTGGGCACTTATCCGTACGAAAATCCCTATTGATTTACCTGTTTACTGGGTACTTATCCGAAAGATTTACCTGTTTTTACAAGGAAATAAAATGTGAAAAAAATATTTCTACATCCCATGGCCTTTCCCAACCATTTAAATTTTTCTCTTATAGGTCTAACACTTCTGAAAAACCAATACAACGCCCACCCGGAACAATATATAAAGCTAAACGAACCGTTCACTGGGTACTTACACATATGAAAATCCCTATTGATTTACCTGATTTTACAAGGAAATAAAATGTGAAAAAAATATTTCTACATCCCATGGCCTTTCCCAACCATTCAAATTTTTCTCTTACAGGTCTAACACTTCCGAAAAACCAATACAACGCCCACCCGGAACAATATATAAAGCTAAACGAACCGTTCACTGGGCACTTATCCGTACGAAAATCCCTATTGATTTACCTGATTTTACAAGGAAATAAAATGTGAAAAAAATATTTCTACATCCCATGGCCTTTCCCAACCATTTAAATTTTTCTCTTACAGGTCTAACACTTCCGAAAAACCAATACAATGCCCACCCGGAACAATATATAAAGCTAAACGAACCGTTCACTGGGTACTTACAGGTTCGAAAATCCCTATTGATTTACCTGATATTACAAGGAAATAAAATGTGAAAAAATATTTCTACATCCCATGGCCTTTCCCAACCATTTAAATTTTTCTCTTACAGGTCTAACACTTCCGAAAAACCAATACAACGCCCACCCGGAACAATATATAAAGCTAAACGAACCGTTCACTGGGCACTTATCCGTACGAAAATCCCTATTGATTTACCTGTTTTTACAAGGAAGTAAAATGTGAAAAAGATATTTCTACATCCCATGGCCTTTCCCAACCATTTAAATTTTTCTCTTACAGGTCTAACACTTCCGAAAAACCAATACAACGCCCACCCGGAACAATATATAAAGCTAAACGAACCGTTCACTGGGCACTTATCCGTACGAAAATCCCTATTGATTTACCTGTTTTAACTAGGAAATAAAATGTGAAAAAAATATTTCTACATCCCATGGCCTTTCCCAACCATTTAAATTTTTCTCTTACAGGTCTAACACTTCTGAAAAACCAATACAACGCCCACCCGGAACAACATATAAAGCTAAACGAACCGTTCACTGGGCACTTATCCGTACGAAAATCCCTATTGTTTTACCTGTTTTTACAAGGAAATAAAATGTGAAAAAAATATTTCTACATCCCATGGCCTTTCCCAACCATTTAAATTTTTCTCTTACAGGTCTAACACTTCCGAAAACACAATACAACACCCACCCGGAACAATATATAAAGCTAAACGAACCGTTCACTGGATACTTATGCGTACGAAAATCCCTATTGATTTACCTCTTTTTACAAGAAAATAAAATATGAAAAAAATATTTCTACATCCCATGGCCTTTCCCAACCATTTAAATTTTTCTCTTACAGGTCTAACACTTCCGAAAACACAATACAACACCCACCCGGAACAATATATAAAGCTAAACGAACCGTTCACTGGATACTTATGCGTACGAAAATCCCTATTGATTTACCTTTTTTTACAAGGAAATAAAATGTGAAAAAAATATTTCTACATCCCATGGCCTTTCCCAACCATTTAAATTTTTCTCTTACAGGGCTAACACTACCGAAAAACCAATACAACGCCCACCCGGAACAATATATAAAGCTAAACGAACCGTTCACTTGGTACTTATCCGTAAGAAAATCCCTATTGATTTATCTGTTTTTACAAGGTAGTAAAATGTCAAAAAAAATATTTGTACATCCCATGGCCTTTCCCAACCATTTAAATTTTTCTCTTACAGGTCTAACACTTCCGAAAAACCAATACAACGCCCCCGCGGAACAATATATAAAGCTAAACGAACCGTTCACTGGGCACTTATCCGTACGAAAATCCCTATTGATTTACCTGTATTTACAACGAAATAAAATGTGAAAAAAATATTTCTACATCCCATGGCCTTTCCCAACCATTTAAATTTTTCTCTTACAGGGCTAACACTTCCGAAAAACCAATACAACGCCCACCCGGAACAATATATAAAGCTAAACGAACCGTTCACTGGGTACTTATCCGTACGAAAATCCCTATTGATTTATCTGTTTTTACAAGGAAGTAAAATGTGAAAAAGATATTTCTACATCCCATGGCCTTTCCCAACCATTTAAATTTTTCTCTTACAGGTCTAACACTTCCGAAAAACCAATACAACGCCCACCCGGAACAATATATAAAGCTAAACGAACCTTTCACTGGGTACATACACGTACGAAAATCCCTATTGATTTACCTGATTTTACAAGGAAATAAAATGTGAAAAAAATATCTCTACATCCCATGGCCTTTCCCACCCATTTAAATTTTTCTCTTACAGGTCTAACACTTCCGAAAAACCAATACAACGCCCACCCGGAACAATATATAAAGCTAAACGAACCGTTCACTGGGTACTTATCCGTACGAAACTCCCTATTGATTTATCTGTTTTTACAAGGAAATAAAATGTGAAAAAAATATTTCTACATCCCATGGCCTTTCCCAACCATTTAAATTTTTCTCTTACAGGACTAACACTTCCGAAAAACCAATACAACGCCCACCCGGAACAATATATAAAGCTAAACGAACCGTTCACTGGGTACTTATCCGTAAGAAAATCCCTATTGATTTATCTGTTTTTACAAGGAAATAAAATGTGAAAAAAAAATTTTCTACATCCCATGGCCTTTCCCAACCATTTAAATTTTTCTCTTACAGGTCTAACACTTCCGAAAAACCAATACAACGCCCACCCGGAACAATATATCAAGCTAAACGAACCGTTCACTGAGCACTTATCCGTACGAAAATCCCTATTGATTTACCTGACTTTACAAGGAAATAAAATGTGAAAAAAATATTTCTACATCCCATGGCCTTTCCCAACCATTTAATTTTTTCTCTTACAGGTCTAACACTTCTGAAAAACCAATACAACGACGACCCGGAACAATATCTAAAACTAAACAAACCGTTCACTGGGTACTTATCCGTAAGAAAATCCCTATTGATTTACCTGTTTTTACAAGATAATAAAATGTGAAAAAATATTTCTACATCCCATGGCCTTTCCCAACCATTTAAAGTTTTCTCTTACAGGTCTAATACTTCCGAAAAACCAATACAACGCCCACCCAGAACAATATATAAAGCTAAACGAACCTTTCACTGGGTACTTACACGTACGAAAATCCCTATTGATTTACCTGATTTTACAAGGAAATAAAATGTGAAAAAAATATTTCTACATCCCATGGCCTTTCCCAACCATTTAAATTTTTCTCTTACAGGGCTAACTCTTCCGAAAAACCAATACAACGCCCAGCCGGAACAATATATAAAGCTAAACGAACCGTTCACTTCGTACTTATCCGTAAGAAAATCCCTATTGATTTATCTGTTTTTACAAGGATGTAAAATGTCAAAAAAAATATTTCTACATCCCATGGCCTTCCCAACCATTTAAATTTTTCTCTTACAGGTCTAACACTTCCGAAAAACCAATACAACGCCCCCCCGGAACAATATATAAAGCTTAACGAACCGTTCACTGGGTACTTATCCGTACGAAAATCCCTACTGATTTACCTGTTTTAACTAGGAAAAAAAATGTGAAAAAAATATTTCTACATCCCATGGCCTTTCCCAACCATGTAAATTTTTCTCTTACAGGTCTAACACTTCCGAAAAACCAATACAACGCCCACCCGGAACAACATATAAAGCTAAACGAACCGTTCACTGGGCACTTATCCGTACGAAAATCCCTATTGTTTTACCTGTTTTTACAAGGAAATAAAATGTGAAAAAAATATTTCTAAATCCCATGGCCTTTCCCAACCATTTAAATTTTTCTCTTACAGGTCTAACACTTCCGAAAACACAATACAACACCCACCCGGAACAATATATAAAGCTAAACGAACCGTTCACTGGATACTTATGCGTACGAAAATCCCTATTGATTTACCTCTTTTTACAAGGAAATAAAATATGAAAAAAATATTTCTACATCCCATGGCCTTTCCCAACCATTTAAATTTTTCTCTTACAGGTCTAACACTTCTGAAAAACCAATACAACGCCCACCCGGAACAATATATAAAGCTAAACGAACCGTTCACGGGGCACTTATCCGTACGAAAATCCCTATTGATTTACCTGTTTTTACAAGGAAATAAAATGTGAAAAAAATATTTCTACATCCCATGGCCTTTCCCAACCATTTAAATTTTTCTCTTACAGGGCTAACACTACCGAAAAACCAATACAACGCCCACCCGGAACAATATATAAAGCTAAACGAACCGTTCACTTGGTACTTATCCGTAAGAAAATCCCTATTGATTTATCTGTTTTTACAAGGTAGTAAAATGTCAAAAAAAATATTTGTACATCCCATGGCCTTTCCCAACCATTTAAATTTTTCTCTTACAGGTCTAACACTTCCGAAAAACCAATACAACGCCCCCCCGGAACAATATATAAAGCTAAACGAACCGTTCACTGGGCACTTATCCGTACGAAAATCCCTATTGATTTACCTGTTTTAACAAGGAAATAAAATGTGAAAAAAATATTTCTACATCCCATGGCCTTTCCCAACCATTTAAATTTTTCTCTTACAGGGCTAACACTTCCGAAAAACCAATACAACGCCCACCCGGAACAATATATAAAGCTAAACGAACCGTTCACTGGGTACTTATCCGTACGAAAATCCCTATTGATTTATCTGTTTTTACAAGGAAGTAAAATGTGAAAAAGATATTTCTACATCCCATGGCCTTTCCCAACCATTTAAATTTTTCTCTTACAGGTCTAACACTTCCGAAAAACCAATACAACGCCCACCCGGAACAATATATAAAGCTAAACGAACCTTTCACTGGGTACTTACACGTACGAAAATCCCTATTGATTTACCTGATTTTACAAGGAAATAAAATGTGAAAAAAATATTTCTACATCCCATGGCCTTTCCCAACCATTTAAATTTTTCTCTTACAGGTCTAACACTTCCGAAAACCCAATACAACGCCCACCCGGAACAATATATAAAGCTAAACGAACCGTTCACTGGGCACTTATCCGTACGAAAATCCCTATTGATTTACCTGTTTACTGGGTACTTATCCGAAAGATTTACCTGTTTTTACAAGGAAATAAAATGTGAAAAAAATATTTCTACATCCCATGGCCTTTCCCACCCATTTAAATTTTTCTCTTACAGGTCTAACACTTCCGAAAAACCAATACAACGCCCACCCGGAACAATATATAAAGCTAAACGAACCGTTCACTGGGTACTTATCCGTACGAAACTCCCTATTGATTTATCTGTTTTTACAAGGAAATAAAATGTGAAAAAAATATTTCTACATCCCATGGCCTTTCCCAACCATTTAAATTTTTCTCTTACAGGACTAACACTTCCGAAAAACCAATACAACGCCCACCCGGAACGATATATAAAGCTAAACGAACCGTTCACTGGGTACTTATCCGTAAGAAAATCCCTATTGATTTATCTGTTTTTACAAGGAAATAAAATGTGAAAAAAAAATTTTCTACATCCCATGGCCTTTCCCAACCATTTAAATTTTTCTCTTACAGGTCTAACACTTCCGAAAAACCAATACAACGCCCACCCGGAACAATATATCAAGCTAAACGAACCGTTCACTGAGCACTTATCCGTACGAAAATCCCTATTGATTTACCTGACTTTACAAGGAAATAAAATGTGAAAAAAATATTTCTACATCCCATGGCCTTTCCCAACCATTTAATTTTTTCTCTTACAGGTCTAACACTTCTGAAAAACCAATACAACGACGACCCGGAACAATATCTAAAACTAAACAAACCGTTCACTGGGTACTTATCCGTAAGAAAATCCCTATTGATTTACCTGTTTTTACAAGGAAATAAAATGTGAAAAAATATTTCTACATCCCATGGCCTTTCCCAACCATTTAAAGTTTTCTCTTACAGGTCTAATACTTCCGAAAAACCAATACAACGCCCACCCAGAACAATATATAAAGCTAAACGAACCTTTCACTGGGTACTTACACGTACGAAAATCCCTATTGATTTACCTGATTTTACAAGGAAATAAAATGTGAAAAAAATATTTCTACATCCCATGGCCTTTCCCAACCATTTAAATTTTTCTCTTACAGGGCTAACTCTTCCGAAAAACCAATACAACGCCCAGCCGGAACAATATATAAAGCTAAACGAACCGTTCACTTCGTACTTATCCGTAAGAAAATCCCTATTGATTTATCTGTTTTTACAAGGATGTAAAATGTCAAAAAAAATATTTCTACATCCCATGGCCTTTCCCAACCATTTAAATTTTTCTCTTACAGGTCTAACACTTCCGAAAAACCAATACAACGCCCCCCCGGAACAATATATAAAGCTTAACGAACCGTTCACTGGGTACTTATCCGTACGAAAATCCCTACTGATTTACCTGTTTTAACTAGGAAAAAAAATGTGAAAAAAATATTTCTACATCCCATGGCCTTTCCCAACCATGTAAATTTTTCTCTTACAGGTCTAACACTTCCGAAAAACCAATACAACGCCCACCCGGAACAACATATAAAGCTAAACGAACCGTTCACTGGGCACTTATCCGTACGAAAATCCCTATTGTTTTACCTGTTTTTACAAGGAAATAAAATGTGAAAAAAATATTTCTAAATCCCATGGCCTTTCCCAACCATTTAAATTTTTCTCTTACAGGTCTAACACTTCCGAAAACACAATACAACACCCACCCGGAACAATATATAAAGCTAAACGAACCGTTCACTGGATACTTATGCGTACGAAAATCCCTATTGATTTACCTCTTTTTACAAGGAAATAAAATATGAAAAAAATATTTCTACATCCCATGGCCTTTCCCAACCATTTAAATTTTTCTCTTACAGGTCTAACACTTCTGAAAAACCAATACAACGCCCACCCGGAACAATATATAAAGCTAAACGAACCGTTCACGGGGCACTTATCCGTACGAAAATCCCTATTGATTTACCTGTTTTTACAAGGAAATAAAATGTGAAAAAAATATTTCTACATCCCATGGCCTTTCCCAACCATTTAAATTTTTCTCTTACAGGGCTAACACTACCGAAAAACCAATACAACGCCCACCCGGAACAATATATAAAGCTAAACGAACCGTTCACTTGGTACTTATCCGTAAGAAAATCCCTATTGATTTATCTGTTTTTACAAGGTAGTAAAATGTCAAAAAAAATATTTGTACATCCCATGGCCTTTCCCAACCATTTAAATTTTTCTCTTACAGGTCTAACACTTCCGAAAAACCAATACAACGCCCCCCCGGAACAATATATAAAGCTAAACGAACCGTTCACTGGGCACTTATCCGTACGAAAATCCCTATTGATTTACCTGTTTTAACAAGGAAATAAAATGTGAAAAAAATATTTCTACATCCCATGGCCTTTCCCAACCATTTAAATTTTTCTCTTACAGGGCTAACACTTCCGAAAAACCAATACAACGCCCACCCGGAACAATATATAAAGCTAAACGAACCGTTCACTGGGTACTTATCCGTACGAAAATCCCTATTGATTTATCTGTTTTTACAAGGAAGTAAAATGTGAAAAAGATATTTCTACATCCCATGGCCTTTCCCAACCATTTAAATTTTTCTCTTACAGGTCTAACACTTCCGAAAAACCAATACAACGCCCACCCGGAACAATATATAAAGCTAAACGAAACTTTCACTGGGTACTTACACGTACGAAAATCCCTATTGATTTACCTGATTTTACAAGGAAATAAAATGTGAAAAAAATATTTCTACATCCCATGGCCTTTCCCAACCATTTAAATTTTTCTCTTACAGGTCTAACACTTCCGAAAACCCAATACAACGCCCACCCGGAACAATATATAAAGCTAAACGAACCGTTCACTGGGCACTTATCCGTACGAAAATCCCTATTGATTTACCTGTTTACTGGGTACTTATCCGAAAGATTTACCTGTTTTTACAAGGAAATAAAATGTGAAAAAAATATTTCTACATCCCATGGCCTTTCCCAACCATTTAAATTTTTCTCTTACAGGTCTAACACTTCTGAAAAACCAATACAACGCCCACCCGGAACAATATATAAAGCTAAACGAACCGTTCACTGGGTACTTACACATACGAAAATCCCTATTGATTTACCTGATTTTACAAGGAAATAAAATGTGAAAAAAATATTTCTACATCCCATGGCCTTTCCCAACCATTCAAATCTTTCTCTTACAGGTCTAACACTTCCGAAAAACCAATACAACGCCCACCCGGAACAATATATAAAGCTAAACGAACCGTTCACTGGGCACTTATCCGTACGAAAATCCCTATTGATTTACCTGATTTTACAAGGAAATAAAATGTGAAAAAAATATTTCTACATCCCATGGCCTTTCCCAACCATTTAAATTTTTCTCTTACAGGTCTAACACTTCCGAAAAACCAATACAATGCCCACCCGGAACAATATATAAAGCTAAACGAACCGTTCACTGGGTACTTACAGGTTCGAAAATCCCTATTGATTTACCTGATATTACAAGGAAATAAAATGTGAAAAAATATTTCTACATCCCATGGCCTTTCCCAACCATTTAAATTTTTCTCTTACAGGTCTAACACTTCCGAAAATCCAATACAACGCCCACCCGGAACAATATATAAAGCTAAACGAACCGTTCACTGGGCACTTATCCGTACGAAAATCCCTATTGATTTACCTGTTTTTACAAGGAAGTAAAATGTGAAAAAGATATTTCTACATCCCATGGCCTTTCCCAACCATTTAAATTTTTCTCTTACAGGTCTAACACTTCCGAAAAACCAATACAACGCCCACCCGGAACAATATATAAAGCTAAACGAACCGTTCACTGGGCACTTATCCGTACGAAAATCCCTATTGATTTACCTGTTTTAACTAGGAAATAAAATGTGAAAAAAATATTTCTACATCCCATGGCCTTTCCCAACCATTTAAATTTTTCTCTTACAGGTCTAACACTTCTGAAAAACCAATACAACGCCCACCCGGAACAACATATAAAGCTAAACGAACCGTTCACTGGGCACTTATCCGTACGAAAATCCCTATTGTTTTACCTGTTTTTACAAGGAAATAAAATGTGAAAAAAATATTTCTACATCCCATGGCCTTTCCCAACCATTTAAATTTTTCTCTTACAGGTCTAACACTTCCGAAAACACAATACAACACCCACCCGGAACAATATATAAAGCTGAACGAACCGTTCACTGGATACTTATGCGTACGAAAATCCCTATTGATTTACCTCTTTTTACAAGAAAATAAAATATGAAAAAAATATTTCTACATCCCATGGCCTTTCCCAACCATTTAAATTTTTCTCTTACAGGTCTAACACTTCCGAAAACACAATACAACACCCACCCGGAACAATATATAAAGCTAAACGAACCGTTCACTGGATACTTATGCGTACGAAAATCCCTATTGATTTACCTTTTTTTACAAGGAAATAAAATGTGAAAAAAATATTTCTACATCCCATGGCCTTTCCCAACCATTTAAATTTTTCTCTTACAGGGCTAACACTACCGAAAAACCAATACAACGCCCACCCGGAACAATATATAAAGCTAAACGAACCGTTCACTTGGTACTTATCCGTAAGAAAATCCCTATTGATTTATCTGTTTTTACAAGGTAGTAAAATGTCAAAAAAAATATTTGTACATCCCATGGCCTTTCCCAACCATTTAAATTTTTCTCTTACAGGTCTAACACTTCCGAAAAACCAATACAACGCCCCCGCGGAACAATATATAAAGCTAAACGAACCGTTCACTGGGCACTTATCCGTACGAAAATCCCTATTGATTTACCTGTATTTACAACGAAATAAAATGTGAAAAAAATATTTCTACATCCCATGGCCTTTCCCAACCATTTAAATTTTTCTCTTACAGGGCTAACACTTCCGAAAAACCAATACAACGCCCACCCGGAACAATATATAAAGCTAAACGAACCGTTCACTGGGTACTTATCCGTACGAAAATCCCTATTGATTTATCTGTTTTTACAAGGAAGTAAAATGTGAAAAAGATATTTCTACATCCCATGGCCTTTCCCAACCATTTAAATTTTTCTCTTACAGGTCTAACACTTCCGAAAAACCAATACAACGCCCACCCGGAACAATATATAAAGCTAAACGAACCTTTCACTGGGTACATACACGTACGAAAATCCCTATTGATTTACCTGATTTTACAAGGAAATAAAATGTGAAAAAAATATCTCTACATCCCATGGCCTTTCCCACCCATTTAAATTTTTCTCTTACAGGTCTAACACTTCCGAAAAACCAATACAACGCCCACCCGGAACAATATATAAAGCTAAACGAACCGTTCACTGGGTACTTATCCGTACGAAACTCCCTATTGATTTATCTGTTTTTACAAGGAAATAAAATGTGAAAAAAATATTTCTACATCCCATGGCCTTTCCCAACCATTTAAATTTTTCTCTTACAGGACTAACACTTCCGAAAAACCAATACAACGCCCACCCGGAACAATATATAAAGCTAAACGAACCGTTCACTGGGTACTTATCCGTAAGAAAATCCCTATTGATTTATCTGTTTTTACAAGGAAATAAAATGTGAAAAAAAAATTTTCTACATCCCATGGCCTTTCCCAACCATTTAAATTTTTCTCTTACAGGTCTAACACTTCCGAAAAACCAATACAACGCCCACCCGGAACAATATATCAAGCTAAACGAACCGTTCACTGAGCACTTATCCGTACGAAAATCCCTATAGATTTACCTGTTTTTACAAGGAAATAAAATGTGAAAAAAATATTTCTACATCCCATGGCCTTTCCCAACAATTAAAATTTTTCTCTTACAGGTCTAACACTTCAGAAAAACCAATACAACGCCCACCCGGAACAATATATAAAGCTAAACGAACCATTCACTGGGTACTTATGCTTACGAAAATCCCTATTGATTTACCTGTTTTTACAAGGAAATAAAATATGAAAAAAATATTTCTACATCGCATGGCCTTTCCCAACCATTTAAATTTTTCTCTTACAGGTCTAACACTTCTGAAACACCAATACAATGCCCACCCGGAACAATATATAAAGCTAAACGAACCGTTCACTGGGCACTTATCCGTACGAAAATCCCTATTGTTTTACCTGTTTTTACAAGGAAATAAAATGTGAAAAAAATATTTCTACATCCCATGGCCTTTCCCAACCATTTAAATTTTTCTCTTACAGGTCTAACACTTCTGAGAAACCAATACAACGCCCACCCGGAACAATATATAAAGCTAAACGAACCGTTCACAGGGCACTTATCCGTACGAAAATCCCTATTGATTTACCTATTTTTACAAGGAAATAAAATGTGAAAAAAATATTTCTACATCCCATGGCCTTTCCCAACCATTTAAATTTTTCTCTTACAGGGCTAACACTACCGAAAAACCAATACAACGCCCATCCGGAACAATATATAAAGCTAAACGAACCGTTCACTTGGTACTTATCCGTAAGAAAATCCCTATTGATTTATCTGTTTTTACAAGGTAGTAAAATGTCAAAAAAAATATTTGTACATCCCATGGCCTTTCCCAACCATTTATATTTTTCTCTTACAGGTCTAACACTTCCGAAAAACCAATACAACGCCCCCCCGGAACAATATATAAAGCTAAACGAACCGTTCACTGGGCACTTATCCGTACGAAAATCCCTATTGATTTACCTGTTTTTACAAGGAAATAAAATGTGAAAAAAATATTTCTACATCCCATGGCCTTTCCCAACCATTTAAATTTTTCTCTTACAGGGCTAACACTACCGAAAAACCAATACAACGCCCACCCGGAACAATATATAAAGCTAAACGAACCGTTCACTTGGTACTTATCCGTAAGAAAATCCCTATTGATTAATCTGTTTTTACAAGGTAGTAAAATGTCAAAAAAAATATTTGTAAATCCCATGGCCTTTCCCAACCATATAAATTTTTCTCTTACAGGTCTAACACTTCCGAAAAACCAATACAACGCCCCCCCGGAACCATATATAAAGCTAAACGAACCGTTCACTGGGCACTTATCCGTACGAAAATCCCTATTGATTTACCTGTTTTAACAAGGAAATAAAATGTGAAAAAAATATTTCTACATACCATGGCCTTTCCCAACCATTTAAATTTTTCTCTTACAGGGCTAACACTTCCGAAAAACCAATACAACGCCCACCCGGAACAATATATAAAGCTAAACGAACCGTTCACTGGGTACTTATCCGTACGAAAATCCCTATTGATTTATCTGTTTTTACAAGGAAGTAAAATGTGAAAAAGATATTTCTACATCCCATGGCCTTTCCCAACCATTTAAATTTTTCTCTTACAGGTCTAACACTTCCGAAAAACCAATACAACGCCCACCCGGAACAATATATAAAGCTAAACGAACCTTTCACTGGGTACTTACACGTACGAAAATCCCTATTGATTTACCTGATTTTACAAGGAAATAAAATGTGAAAAAAATATTTCTACATCCCATGGAATTTCCCAACCATTTAAATTTTTCTCTTACAGGTCTAACACTTCCGAAAAACCAATACAACGCCTACCCGGAACAATATATAAAGCTAAACGAACCGTTCACTGGGCACTTATCCGTACGAAAATCCCTATTGATTTACCTGTTTACTGGGTACTTATCCGAAAGATTTACCTGTTTTTACAAGGAAATAAAATGTGAAAAAAATATTTCTACATCCCATGGCCTTTCCCAACCATTTAAATTTTTCTCTTACAGGTCTAACACTACTGAAAAACCAATACAACGCCCACCCGGAACAATATATAAAGCTAAACGAACCGTTCACTGGGTACTTACACGTACGAAAATCCCTATTGATTTACCTGATTTTACAAGGAAATAAAATGTGAAAAAAATATTTCTACATCCCATGGCCTTTCCCAACCATTTAAATTTTTCTCTTACAGGTCTAACACTTCCGAAAAACCAATACAACGCCCACCCGGAACAATATATAAAGCTAAACGAACCGTTCACTGGGCACTTATCCGTACGAAAATCCCTATTGATTTACCTGTTTTAACAAGGAAATAAAATGTGAAAAAAATATTTCTACATCCCATGGCCTTTCCCAACCATTTAAATTTTTCTCTTACAGGTCTAACACTTCCGAAAAACCAATACAATGCCCTCCCAGAACAATATATAAACCTAAACGAACCGTTCACTGGGCACTTATCCGTACGAAAATCCCTATTGATTTACCTGTTTTAACAAGGAAATAAAATGTGAAAAAAATATTTCTACATCCCATGGCCTTTCCCAACCATTTAAATTTTTCTCTTACAGGTCTAACACTTCGGAAAAACCAATACAACGCCCACCCGGAACAATATATAAAGCTAAACGAACCATTCACTGGGTACTTATGCTTACGAAAATCCCTATTGATTTACCTGTTTTTACAAGGAAATAAAATATGAAAAAAATATTTCTACATCGCATGGCCTTTCCCAACCATTTAAATTTTTCTCTTACAGGTCTAACACTTCTGAAACACCAATACAATGCCCACCCGGAACAATATATAAAGCTAAATGAACCGTTCACTGGGCACTTATCCGTACGAAAATCCCTATTGTTTTACCTGTTTTAACAAGGAAATAAAATGTGAAAAAAATATTTCTACATCCCATGGCCTTTCCCAACCATTTAAATTTTTCTCTTACAGGTCTAACACTTCCGAAAAACCAATACAACGCCCACCCGGAACAATATATAAAGCTAAACGAACCTTTCACTGGGTACTTACACGTACGAAAATCCCTATTGATTTACCTGATTTTACAAGGAAATAAAATGTGAAAAAAATATTTCTACATCCCATGGCCTTTCCCAACCATTTAAATTTTTCTCTTACAGGTCTAACACTTCCGAAAAACCAATACAACGCCCACCCGGAACAATATATAAAGCTAAACGAACCGTTCACTGGGCACTTATCCGTACGAAAATCCCTATTGCTTTACCAGTTTACTGGGTACTTATCCGAAAGATTTACCTGTTTTTACAAGGAAATAAAATGTGAAAAAAATATTTCTACATCCCATGGCCTTTCCCAACCATTTAAATTTTTCTCTTACAGGTCTAACACTTCTGAAAAACCAATACAACGCCCACCCGGAACAATATATAAACCTAAACGAACCGTTCACTGGGCACTTATCCGTACGAAAATCCCTATTGTTTTACCTGTTTTTACAAGGAAATAAAATGGGAAAAAAATATTTCTACATCCCATGGCCTTTCCCAACCATTTAAATTTTTCTCTTACAGGTCTAACACTTCCGAAAAACCAATACAACGCCCACCCGGAACAACATATAAAGCTAAACGAACCGTTCACTGGGCACTTATCCGTATGAAAATCCCTATTGTTTTACCTGTTTTTACAAGGAAATAAAATGTGAAAAAAATATTTCTACATCCCATGGCCTTTCCCAACCATTTAAATTTTTCTCTTACAGGTCTAACACTTCCGAGAAACCAATACAACGTCCACCCGGAACAATATATGAAGCTAAACGAACCGTTCACTGGGTACTTAGCCGTACGAAAATCCCTATTGATTTACCTGTTTTTACAAGGAAATAAAATGTGAAAAAAATATTTCTACATCCCATGGCCTTTACCAAACATTTAAATTTTTCTCTTACAGGTCTAACACTTCCGAAAAACCAATACAACACCCACCCGGAACAATATATAAAGCTAAACGAACCGTTCACAGGGTACTTATCTGTAAGAAAATCCCTATTGATTTATCTGTTTTTACAAGGAAGTAAAATGTGAAAAAAAATATTTCTACATCCCATGGCCTTTCCCAACCATTTAAATTTTTCTCTTACAGGTCTAACACTTCCGAAAAACCAATAAAACGCCCACCCGGAACAATATCTAAAGCTAAACGAACCGTTCACTGGGTAATTATCCGTACTAAAATCCCTATTGATATACCTGTTTTTACAACGAAATAAAATGGGAAAAAAATATTTCTACATTCCCTGGCCTTTCCCAACCATTTAAATTTTTCTCTTACAGGTCTAACACTTCCGAAAAACCAATACAACGCCCACCCGGAACAACATATAAAGCTAAACGAACCGTTCACTGGGCACTTATCCGTATGAAAATCCCTATTGTTTTACCTGTATTTACAAGGAAATAAAATGTGAACAAAATATTTCTACATCCCATGGCCTTTCCCAACCATTTAAATTTTTCTCTTACAGGTCTAACACTTCCGAGAAACCAATACAACGTCCACCCGGAACAATATATGAAGCTAAACGAACCGTTCACTGGGTACTTAGCCGTACGAGAATCCCTATTGATTTACCTGTTTTTACAAGGAAATAAAATGTGAAAAAAATATTTCTACATCCCATGGCCTTTACCAACCATTTAAATTTTTCTCTTACAGGTCTAACACTTCCGAAAAACCAATACAACACCCACCCGGAACAATATATAAAGCTAAACGAACCGTTCACAGGGTACTTATCTGTAAGAAAATCCCTATTGATTTATCTGTTTTTACAAGGAAGTAAAATGTGAAAAAAAATATTTCTACATCCCATGGCCTTTCCCAACCATTTAATTTTTTCTCTTACAGGTCTAACACTTCCGAAAAACCAATAAAACGCCCACCCGGAACAATATCTAAAGCTAAACGAACCGTTCACTGGGTACTTATCCGTACTAAAATCCCTATTGATTTACCTGTTTTTACAACGAAATAAAATGTGAAAATAATATTTCTACATCCCATGGCCTTTACAACCATTTAAATTTTTCTCTTACAGGTCTAACACTTCCGAAAAACCAATACAATGCCCACCCGGAACAATATATAAAGCTAAACGAACCGTTCACTGGGTACTTACACGTACGAAAATCCCTATTGATTTACCTGTTTTTACAAGGAAATAAAATGTGAACAAAATATTTCTACATTCCATGGCCTTTCCCAACCATTTAAAATTTTCTCTTACAGGTCTAACACTTCCGAGAAACCAATACAACGCCCACCCGGAACAATATATGAAGCTAAACGAACCGTTCACTGGGTACTTAGCCCTACGAAAATCCCTATTGATTTACCTGTTTTTACAAGGAAATAAAATGTGAAAAAAATATTTTTACATCCCATGGCCTTTGCCAACCATTTAAATTTTTATCTTACAGGTCTAACACTTCCGAAAAACCAATACAACACCCACCCGGAACAATATATAAAGCTAAACGAACCGTTCACTGGGTACTTATCTGTAAGAAAATCCCTATTGATTTATCTGTTTTTACCAGGAAGTAAAATGTGAAAAAAAATATTTCTACATCCCATGGCCTTTCCCAACCATTTAAATTTTTCTCTTACAGGTCTAACACTTCTGAAAAACCAATACAACGCCCACCCGGAACAATATATAAAGCTAAACGAACCATTCCCTGGGTACTTACACGTACGAAAATCCCTATTGATTTACCTGATTTTACAAGGAAATAAAATGTGAAAAAATATTTCTACATCCCATGGCCTTTCCCAACCATTTAAATTTTTCTCTTACAGGGCTAACACTTCCCAAAAACCAATACAACGCCCACCCGGAACAATATATAAAGCTAAACGAACCGTTCACTTGGTACTTATCCGTAAGAAAATCCCTATTGATTTATCTGTTTTTACAAGGAAGTAAAATGTCAAAAAAAATATTTATACATCCCATGGCCTTTCACAACCATTTAAATTTTTATCTTACAGGTCTAACACTTCCGAAAAACCAATACAACACCCACCCGGAACAATATATAAAGCTAAACGAACCGTTCACTGGGTACTTATCTGTAAGAAAATCCCTATTGATTTATCTGTTTTTACAAGGAAGTAAAATGTGAAAAAAAATATTTCTACATCCCATGGCCTTTCCCAACCATTTAAATTTTTCTCTTACAGGTCTAACACTTCTGAAAAACCAATACAACGCCCACACGGAACAATATATAAAGCTAAACGAACCATTCCCTGGGTACTTACACGTACGAAAATCCCTATTGATTTACCTGTTTTTACAAGGAAATAAAATGTGAAAAAAATATTTCTACATCCCATGGCCATTCCTAACCATTTAAATTTTTCTCGTACAGGTCTAACACTTCCGAAAAACCAATACAACGCCCACCCGGAACAATATATAAAGCTAAACGAACCGTTCACTGGGCACTTATACGTACGAAAATCCCTATTGATTTACCTGTTTTTACAAGGAAATAAAATGTGAAAAAAATATTTCTACATCCCATGGCCTTTCCCAACCATTTAAATTTTTCTCTTACAGGTCTAACACTTCCAAAAATCCAATACAACGCCCACCCGGAACAATATATAAAGCTAAACGAACCGTTCACTGGGCACTTATCCTTACGAAAATCCCTATTGATTTACCTGTTTTTACAAGGAAATAAAATGTGAAAAAAATATTTCTACATCCCATGGCCTTTCCCAACCATTTAAATTTTTCTCTCACAGGTCTAACACTTCTGAAAAACCAATACAACGCCCACCCGGAACAATATATAAAGCTAAACGAACCGTTAACTGGGTAGTTACACGTACGAAAATCTCTATTGATTTACGTGTTTTTACAAGTTAATAAAATGTGAAAAAAATATTTCTACATCCCATGGCCTTTCCCAACCATTTAAATTTTTGTCTTACATGTCTAACACTTCTGAAAAACCAATACAACGCCCACCCGGAACAATATATAAAGCTAAACGAACCGTTCACTTGGTACTTATCCGTAAGAAAATCCCTATTGATTTATCTGTTTTTACAAGGAAGTAAAATGTCAAAAAAAATATTTATACATCCCATGGCCTTTCACAACCATTTAAATTTTTATCTTACAGGTCTAACACTTCCGAAAAACCAATACAACACCCACCCGGAACAATATATAAAGCTAAACGAACCGTTCACTGGGTACTTATCTGTAAGAAAATCCCTATTGATTTATCTGTTTTTACAAGGAAGTAAAATGTGAAAAAAAATATTTCTACATCCCATGGCCTTTCCCAACCATTTAAATTTTTCTCTTACAGGTCTAACACTTCTGAAAAACCAATACAACGCCCACACGGAACAATATATAAAGCTAAACGAACCATTCCCTGGGTACTTACACGTACGAAAATCCCTATTGATTTACCTGTTTTTACAAGGAAATAAAATGTGAAAAAAATATTTCTACATCCCATGGCCATTCCTAACCATTTAAATTTTTCTCGTACAGGTCTAACACTTCCGAAAAACCAATACAACGCCCACCCGGAACAATATATAAAGCTAAACGAACCGTTCACTGGGCACTTATACGTACGAAAATCCCTATTGATTTACCTGTTTTTACAAGGAAATAAAATGTGAAAAAAATATTTCTACATCCCATGGCCTTTCCCAACCATTTAAATTTTTCTCTTACAGGTCTAACACTTCCAAAAATCCAATACAACGCCCACCCGGAACAATATATAAAGCTAAACGAACCGTTCACTGGGCACTTATCCTTACGAAAATCCCTATTGATTTACCTGTTTTTACAAGGAAATAAAATGTGAAAAAAATATTTCTACATCCCATGGCCTTTCCCAACCATTTAAATTTTTCTCTCACAGGTCTAACACTTCTGAAAAACCAATACAACGCCCACCCGGAACAATATATAAAGCTAAACGAACCGTTAACTGGGTAGTTACACGTACGAAAATCTCTATTGATTTACGTGTTTTTACAAGTTAATAAAATGTGAAAAAAATATTTCTACATCCCATGGCCTTTCCCAACCATTTAAATTTTTGTCTTACATGTCTAACACTTCTGAAAAACCAATACAACGCCCACCCGGAACAATATATAAAGCTAAACGAACCGTTCACTTGGTACTTATCCGTAAGAAAATCCCTATTGATTTATCTGTTTTTACAAGGAAGTAAAATGTCAAAAAAAATATTTATACATCCCATGGCCTTTCACAACCATTTAAATTTTTATCTTACAGGTCTAACACTTCCGAAAAACCAATACAACACCCACCCGGAACAATATATAAAGCTAAACGAACCGTTCACTGGGTACTTATCTGTAAGAAAATCCCTATTGATTTATCTGTTTTTACAAGGAAGTAAAATGTGAAAAAAAATATTTCTACATCCCATGGCCTTTCCCAACCATTTAAATTTTTCTCTTACAGGTCTAACACTTCTGAAAAACCAATACAACGCCCACACGGAACAATATATAAAGCTAAACGAACCATTCCCTGGGTACTTACACGTACGAAAATCCCTATTGATTTACCTGTTTTTACAAGGAAATAAAATGTGAAAAAAATATTTCTACATCCCATGGCCATTCCTAACCATTTAAATTTTTCTCGTACAGGTCTAACACTTCCGAAAAACCAATACAACGCCCACCCGGAACAATATATAAAGCTAAACGAACCGTTCACTGGGCACTTATACGTACGAAAATCCCTATTGATTTACCTGTTTTTACAAGGAAATAAAATTTGAAAAAAATATTTCTACATCCCATGGCCTTTCCCAACCATTTAAATTTTTCTCTTACAGGTCTAACACTTCCAAAAATCCAATACAACGCCCACCCGGAACAATATATAAAGCTAAACGAACCGTTCACTGGGCACTTATCCTTACGAAAATCCCTATTGATTTACCTGTTTTTACAAGGAAATAAAATGTGAAAAAAATATTTCTACATCCCATGGCCTTTCCCAACCATTTAAATTTTTCTCTTACAGGTCTAACACTTCTGAAAAACCAATACAACGCCCACCCGGAACAATATATAAAGCTAAACGAACCGTTAACTGGGTAGTTACACGTACGAAAATCCCTATTGATTTACGTGTTTTTACAAGTTAATAAAATGTGAAAAAAATATTTCTACATCCCATGGCCTTTCCCAACCATTTAAATTTTTGTCTTACATGTCTAACACTTCCGAAAAACCAATACAACGCCCACACAGAACAATATATAAAGCTAAACGAACCGTTCACTGGGCACTTATCCGTACGAAAATCCCTATTGATTTACCTGTTTTTATAAGGAAATAAAATGTGAAAAAAATATTTCTACATCCCATGGCCTTTCCCAACTATTTAAATTTTTCTCTTACAGGTCTAACACTTCCGAAAAACCAATACAATGCCCACCCTGAACAATATATAAAGCTAAACGAACCGTTCACTGGGCACTTATCCGTACGAAAATCCCTATTGATTTACCTGTTTTTACAAGGAAATAAAATGTGAAAAAAATATTTCTACATCCCATGGCCATTCCCAACCATTTAAATTTTTCTCTTACAGGTCTAACACTTCCGAAAAACCAATACAACACCCACCCGGAACAATATATAAAGCTAAACGAACCGTTCACTGGGCACTTATCCGTACGAAAATCCCTATTGATTTACCTGTTTTTACAAGGAAATAAAATGTGAAAATATATTTCTACATCCCATGGCCTTTCCCAACCATTTAAATATTTCTCTTACAGGTCTAACACTTCCGAAAAACCAATACAACGCGCACCCGGAACAATATATAAAGCTAAACGAACCGTTCACTGGGTAGTTACACGTACGAAAATCCCTATTGATTTTCCTGTTTTTACAAGGAAATAAAATGTGAAAAAAATATTTCTACATCCAATGGCCTTTCCCAACCATTTAAATTTTTCTCTTACAGGTCTAACACTTCCGAAAAACCAATACAACGCCCACACGGAACAATATATAAAGCTAAACGAACCGTTCCCTGGGCACTTATCCGTACGAAAATGCCTATTGATTTACCTGTTTTTATAAGGAAATAAAATGTGAAAAAAATATTTCTACATCCCATGGCCTTTCCCAACCATTTAAATTTTTGTCTTACATGTCTAACACTTCCGAAAAACCAATACAACGCCCACCCGGAACAATATATACAGTTAAACGAACCGTTCACTGGGTACTTACACGTACGAAAATCCCTATTGATTTAAATGTTTTTACAAGGAAATAAAATGTGAAAAAAATATTTCTACATCCCATGGCCATTCCCTACCATTTAAATTTTTCTCGTACAGGTCTAACACTTCCGAAAAACCAATATAACGCCCACCCGGAACAATATATAAAGCTAAACGAACCGTTCACTGGGTACTTACACGTACGAAAATCCCTATTGATTTACCTGTTTTTACAAGGAAATAAAATTTGAAAAAAATATTTCTACATCCCATGGCCTTTCCCAACCATTTAAATTTTTCTCTTACAGGTCTAACACTTCGGAAAAACCAATACAACGCCCACCCGGAAAAATATATAAAGCTAAACGAACCGTTCACTGGGCACTTATCCGTACGAAAATCCCTATTGATTTACCTGTTTTTACAAGGAAATAAAATGTGAAAAAAATATTTCTACATCCCATGGCCTTTCCCAACCATTTAAATTTTTCTATTACAGGTCTAACACTTCTGAAAAACCAATACAACGCCGACCCGGAACAATATATAAAGCTAAACGAACCGTTCACTGGGTAGTTACACGTACGAAAATCCCTATTGATTTACCTGTTTTTACAAGGAAATAAAATGTGAAAAAAATATTTCTACATCCCATGGCCATTCCCAACCATTTAAATTTTTCTCTTACTGGTCTAACACTTCCGAAAAACCAATACAACACCCACCCGGAACAATATATAAAGCTAAACGAACCGTTCACTGGGCACTTATCCGTACGAAAATCCCTATTGATTTACCTGTTTTTACAAGGAAATAAAATGTGAAAATATATTTCTACATCCCATGGCCTTTCCCAACCATTTAAATATTTCTCTTACAGGTCTAACACTTCTGAAAAACCAATACAACGCGCACCCGGAACAATATATAAAGCTAAACGAACCGTTCACTGGGTAGTTACACGTACGAAAATCCCTATTGATTTACCTGTTTTTACAAGGAAATAAAATGTGAAAAAAATATTTCTACATCCAATGGCCTTTCCCAACCATTTAAATTTTTCTCTTACAGGTCTAACACTTCTGAAAAACCAATACAACGCCCACACGGAACAATATATAAAGCTAAACGAACCGTTCCCTGGGCACTTATCCGTACGAAAATCCCTATTGATTTACCTGTTTTTATAAGGAAATAAAATGTGAAAAAAATATTTCTACATCCCATGGCCTTTCCCAACCATTTAAATTTTTGTCTTACATGTCTAACACTTCCGAAAAACCAATACAACGCCCACCCGGAACAATATATACAGTTAAACGAACCGTTCACTGGGTACTTACACGTACGAAAATCCCTATTGATTTAAATTTTTTTACAAGGAAATAAAATGTGAAAAAAATATTTCTACATCCCATGGCCATTCCCTACCATTTAAATTTTTCTCGTACAGATCTAACACATCCGAAAAACCAATATAACGCCCACCCGGAACAATATATAAAGCTAAACGAACCGTTCACTGGGTACTTACACGTACGAAAATCCCTATTGATTTACCTGTTTTTACAAGGATATAAAATTTGAAAAAAATATTTCTACATCCCATGGCCTTTCCCAACCATTTAAATTTTTCTCTTACAGGTCTAACACTTCTGAAAAACCAATACAACGCCCACCCGGAACAATATATAAAGCTAAACGAACCGTTCACTGGGCACTTATCCGTACGAAAATCCCTATTGTTTTACCTGTTTTTACAAGGAAATAAAGTGTGAAAAAAATATTTCTACATCCCATGGCCTTTCCCAACCATTTAAATTTTTCTCTTACAGGTCTAACACTTCCGAAAAACCAATACAACGCCCACCCGGAACAATATATAAAGCTAAACGAACCGTTCACTGGGTAGTTACACGTACGAAAATCCCTATTGATTTACCTGTTTTTACAAGGAAATAAAATGTGAAAAAAATATTTCTAAATCCCATGGCCTTTCCCAACCATTTAAATTTTTCTCTTACAGGTCTAACACTTCCGAAAAACCAATACAACGCCCACCCGGAACAATATATAAAGCTAAACGAACCGTTCACTGGGCACTTATCCGTACGAAAATCCCTATTGATTTACCTGTTTTTACAAGGAAATAAAATGTGAAAAAAATATTTCTACATCCCATGGTCTTTCCCAACAATTTAAATTTTTCTCTTACAGGTCTAACACTTCCGAAAAACCAATACAACGCCCACCCGGAACAATATATAAAGCTAAACGAACCGTTCACTGGGTACTTATGCGTACGAAAATCCCTATTGATTTACCTGTTTTTACAAGGAAATAAAATATGAAAAAAATATTTCTACATCCCATGTCCTTTCCCAACCTTTAAAATTTTTCTCTTACAGGTCTAACACTTCTGAAAAACCAATACAACGCCGACCCGGAACAATATATAAAGCTAAACGAACCGTTCACTGGGTACTTACACGTACGAAAATCCCTATTGATTTAAATGTTTTTACAAGGAAATAAAATGTGAAAAAAATATTTCTACATCCCATGGCCATTCCCTACCATTTAAATTTTTCTCGTACAGGTCTAACACTTCCGAAAAACCAATATAACGCCCACCCGGAACAATATATAAAGCTCAACGAACCGTTCACTGGGTACTTACACGTACGAAAATCCCTATTGATTTACCTGTTTTTACAAGGAAATAAAATTTGAAAAAAATATTTCTACATCCCATGGCCATTCCCAACCATTTAAATTTTTCTCTTACAGGTCTAACACTTCCGAAAAACCAATACAACACCCACCCGGAACAATATATAAAGCTAAACGAACCGTTCACTGGGCACTTATCCGTACGAAAATCCCTATTGATTTACCTGTTTTTACAAGGAAATAAAATGTGAAAATATATTTCTACATCCCATGGCCTTTCCCAACCATTTAAATATTTCTCTTACAGGTCTAACACTTCCGAAAAACCAATACAACGCGCACCCGGAACAATATATAAAGCTAAACGAACCGTTCACTGGGTAGTTACACGTACGAAAATCCCTATTGATTTACCTGTTTTTACAAGGAAATAAAATGTGAAAAAAATATTTCTACATCCAATGGCCTTTCCCAACCATTTAAATTTTTCTCTTACAGGTCTAACACTTCCGAAAAACCAATACAACGCCCACACGGAACAATATATAAAGCTAAACGAACCGTTCCCTGGGCACTTATCCGTACGAAAATCCCTATTGATTTACCTGTTTTTATAAGGAAATAAAATATGAAAAAAATATTTCTACATCCCATGGCCTTTCCCAACCATTTAAATTTTTGTCTTACATGTCTAACACTTCCGAAAAACCAATACAACGCCCACCCGGAACAATATATACAGTTAAACGAACCGTTCACTGGGTACTTACACGTACGAAAATCCCTATTGATTTAAATGTTTTTACAAGGAAATAAAGTGTGAAAAAAATATTTCTACATCCCATGGCCTTTCCCAACCATTTAAATTTTTCTCTTACAGGTCTAACACTTCTGAAAAACCAATACAACGCCCACCCGGAACAATATATAAAGCTAAACGAACCGTTCACTGGGCACTTATCCGTACGAAAATCCCTATTGATTTACCTGTTTTTACAAGGAAATAAAATGTGAAAAAAATATTTCTACATCCCATGGTCTTTCCCAACAATTTAAATTTTTCTCTTACAGGTCTAACACTTCCGAAAAACCAATACAACGCCCACCCGGAACAATATATAAAGCTAAACGAACCGTTCACTGGGTACTTATGCGTACGAAAATCCCTATTGATTTACCTGTTTTTACAAGGAAATAAAATATGAAAAAAATATTTCTACATCCCATGTCCTTTCCCAACCTTTAAAATTTTTCTCTTACAGGTCTAACACTTCTGAAAAACCAATACAACGCCGACCCGGAACAATATATAAAGCTAAACGAACCGTTCACTGGGTACTTACACGTACGAAAATCCCTATTGATTTAAATGTTTTTACAAGGAAATAAAATGTGAAAAAAATATTTCTACATCCCATGGCCATTCCCTACCATTTAAATTTTTCTCGTACAGGTCTAACACTTCCGAAAAACCAATATAACGCCCACCCGGAACAATATATAAAGCTAAACGAACCGTTCACTGGGTACTTACACGTACGAAAATCCCTATTGATTTACCTGTTTTTACAAGGAAATAAAATTTGAAAAAAATATTTCTACATCCCATGGCCTTTCCCAACCATTTAAATTTTTCTCTTACAGGTCTAACACTTCGGAAAAACCAATACAACGCCCACCCGGAACAATATATAAAGCTAAACGAACCGTTCACTGGGCACTTATCCGTACGAAAATCCCTATTGATTTACCTGTTTTTACAAGGAAATAAAATATGAAAAAAATATTTCTACATCCCATGGCCTTTCCCAACCATTTAAATTTTTCTATTACAGGTCTAACACTTCTGAAAAACCAATACAACGCCGACCCGGAACAATATATAAAGCTAAACGAACCGTTCACTGGGTAGTTACACGTACGAAAATCCCTATTGATTTACCTGTTTTTACAAGGAAATAAAATGTGAAAAAAATATTTCTACATCCCATGGCCATTCCCAACCATTTAAATTTTTCTCTTACAGGTCTAACACTTCGGAAAAACCAATACAACACCCACCCGGAACAATATATAAAGCTAAACGAACCGTTCACTGGGCACTTATCCGTACGAAAATCCCTATTGATTTACCTCTTTTTACAAGGAAATAAAATGTGAAAATATATTTCTACATCCCATGGCCTTTCCCAACCATTTAAATATTTCTCTTACAGGTCTAACACTTCCGAAAAACCAATACAACACGCACCCGGAACAATATATAAAGCTAAACGAACCGTTCACTGGGTAGTTACACGTACGAAAATCCCTATTGATTTACCTGTTTTTACAAGGAAATAAAATGTGAAAAAAATATTTCTACATCCAATGGCCTTTCCCAACCATTTAAATTTTTCTCTTACAGGTCTAACACTTCCGAAAAACCAATACAACGCCCACACGGAACAATATATAAAGCTAAACGAACCGTTCCCTGGGCACTTATCCGTACGAAAATCCCTATTGATTTACCTGTTTTTACAAGGAAATAAAATGTGAAAAAAATATTTCTACATCCAATGGCCTTTCCCAACCATTTAAATTTTTCTCTTACAGGTCTAACACTTCCGAAAAACCAATACAACGCCCACACGGAACAATATATAAAGCTAAACGAACCGTTCCCTGGGCACTTATCCGTACGAAAATCCCTATTGATTTACCTGTTTTTATAAGGAATTAAAATATGAAAAAAATATTTCTACATCCCATGGCCTTTCCCAACCATTTAAATTTTTGTCTTACATGTCTAACACTTCCGAAAAACCAATACAACGCCCACCCGGAACAATATATACAGTTAAACGAACCGTTCACTGGGTACTTACACGTACGAAAATCCCTATTGATTTAAATGTTTTTACAAGGAAATAAAATGTGAAAAAAATATTTCTACATCCCATGGCCATTCCCTACCATTTAAATTTTTCTCGTACAGATCTAACACATCCGAAAAACCAATATAACGCCCACCCGGAACAATATATAAAGCTAAACGAACCGTTCACTGGGTACTTACACGTACGAAAATCCCTATTGATTTACCTGTTTTTACAAGGAAATAAAATTTGAAAAAAATATTTCTACATCCCATGGCCTTTCCCAACCATTTAAATTTTTCTCTTACAGGTCTAACACTTCTGAAAAACCACTACAACGCCCACCTGGAACAATATATAAAGCTAAACGAACCGTTCACTGGGCACTTATCAGTACGAAAATCCCTATTGTTTTACCTGTTTTTACAAGGAAATAAAGTGTGAAAAAAATATTTCTACATCCCATGGCCTTTCCCAACCATTTAAATTTTTCCCTTACAGGTCTAACACTTCCGAAAAACCAATACAACGCCCACCCGGAACAATATATAAAGCTAAACGAACCGTTCACTGGGTAGTTACACGTACGAAAATCCCTATTGATTTACCTGTTTTTACAAGGAAATAAAATGTGAAAAAAATATTTCTAAATCCCATGGCCTTTCCCAACCATTTAAATTTTTCTCTTACAGGTCTAACACTTCCGAAAAACCAATACAACGCCCACCCGGAACAATATATAAAGCTAAACGAACCGTTCACTGGGCACTTATCCGTACGAAAATCCCTATTGATTTACCTGTTTTTACAAGGAAATAAAATGTGAAAAAAATATTTCTACATCCCATGGTCTTTCCCAACAATTTAAATTTTTCTCTTACAGGTCTAACACTTCCGAAAAACCAATACAACGCCCACCCGGAACAATATATAAAGCTAAACGAACCGTTCACTGGGTACTTATGCGTACGAAAATCCCTATAGATTTACCTGTTTTTACAAGGAAATAAAATATGAAAAAAATATTTCTACATCCCATGTCCTTTCCCAACCTTTAAAATTTTTCTCTTACAGGTCTAACACTTCCGAAAAACCAATACAACGCCCACCCGGAACAATATATAAAGCTAAACGAACCGTTCACTGGGTAGTTACACGTACGAAAATCCCTATTGATTTACCTGTTTTTACAAGGAAATAAAATGTGAAAAAAATATTTCTAAATCCCATGGCCTTTCCCAACCATTTAAATTTTTCTCTTACAGGTCTAACACTTCCGAAAAACCAATACAACGCCCACCCGGAACAATATATAAAGCTAAACGAACCGTTCACTGGGCACTTATCCGTACGAAAATCCCTATTGATTTACCTGTTTTTACAAGGAAATAAAATGTGAAAAAAAATATTTCTACATCCCATGGTCTTTCCCAACAATTTAAATTTTTCTCTTACAGGTCTAACACTTCCGAAAAACCAATACAACGCCCACCCGGAACAATATATAAAGCTAAACGAACCGTTCACTGGGTACTTATGCGTACGAAAATCCCTATTGATTTACCTGTTTTTACAAGGAAATAAAATATGAAAAAAATATTTCTACATCCCATGTCCTTTCCCAACCTTTAAAATTTTTCTCTTACAGGTCTAACACTTCTGAAAAACCAATACAACGCCGACCCGGAACAATATATAAAGCTAAACGAACCGTTCACTGGGTACTTACACGTACGAAAATCCCTATTGATTTAAATGTTTTTACAAGGAAATAAAATGTGAAAAAAATATTTCTACATCCCATGGCCATTCCCTACCATTTAAATTTTTCTCGTACAGGTCTAACACTTCCGAAAAACCAATATAACGCCCACCCGGAACAATATATAAAGCTAAACGAACCGTTCACTGGGTACTTACACGTACGAAAATCCCTATTGATTTACCTGTTTTTACAAGGAAATAAAATTTGAAAAAAATATTTCTACATCCCATGGCCATTCCCAACCATTTAAATTTTTCTCTTACAGGTCTAACACTTCCGAAAAACCAATACAACACCCACCCGGAACAATATATAAAGCTAAACGAACCGTTCACTGGGCACTTATCCGTACGAAAATCCCTATTGATTTACCTGTTTTTACAAGGAAATAAAATGTGAAAATATATTTCTACATCCCATGGCCTTTCCCAACCATTTAAATATTTCTCTTACAGGTCTAACACTTCCGAAAAACCAATACAACGCGCACCCGGAACAATATATAAAGCTAAACGAACCGTTCACTGGGTAGTTACACGTACGAAAATCCCTATTGATTTACCTGTTTTTACAAGGAAATAAAATGTGAAAAAAATATTTCTACATCCAATGGCCTTTCCCAACCATTTAAATTTTTCTCTTACAGGTCTAACACTTCCGAAAAACCAATACAACGCCCACACGGAACAATATATAAAGCTAAACGAACCGTTCCCTGGGCACTTATCCGTACGAAAATCCCTATTGATTTACCTGTTTTTATAAGGAAATAAAATGTGAAAAAAATATTTCTACATCCCATGGCCTTTCCCAACCATTTAAATTTTTGTCTTACATGTCTAACACTTTCGAAAAACCAATACAACGCCCACCCGGAACAATATATACAGTTAAACGAACCGTTCACTGGGTACTTACACGTACGAAAATCCCTATTGATTTAAATGTTTTTACAAGGAAATAAAATGTGAAAAAAATATTTCTACATCCCATGGCCATTCCCTACCATTTAAATTTTTCTCGTACAGATCTAACACATCCGAAAAACCAATATAACGCCCACCCGGAACAATATATAAAGCTAAACGAACCGTTCACTGGGTACTTACACGTACGAAAATCCCTATTGATTTACCTGTTTTTACAAGGAAATAAAGTGTGAAAAAAATATTTCTACATCCCATGGCCTTTCCCAACCATTTAAATTTTTCTCTTACAGGTCTAACACATCCGAAAAACCAATACAACGCCCACCCGGAACAATATATAAAGCTAAACGAACCGTTCACTGGGTAGTTACACGTACGAAAATCCCTATTGATTTACCTGTTTTTACAAGGAAATAAAATGTGAAAAAAATATTTCTAAATCCCATGGCCTTTCCCAACCATTTAAATTTTTCTCTTACAGGTCTAACACTTCTGAAAAACCAATACAACGCCCACCCGGAACAATATATAAAGCTAAACGAACCGTTCACTGGGCACTTATCAGTACGAAAATCCCTATTGTTTTACCTGTTTTTACAAGGAAATAAAGTGTGAAAAAAATATTTCTACATCCCATGGCCTTTCCCAACCATTTAAATTTTTCTCTTACAGGTCTAACACATCCGAAAAACCAATACAACGCCCACCCGGAACAATATATAAAGCTAAACGAACCGTTCACTGGGTACTTACACGTACGAAAATCCCTATTGATTTACCTGTTTTTACAAGGAAATAAAATTTGAAAAAAATATTTCTACATCCCATGGCCTTTCCCAACCATTTAAATTTTTCTCTTACAGGTCTAACACTTCGGAAAAACCAATACAACGCCCACCCGGAACAATATATAAAGCTAAACGAACCGTTCACTGGGCACTTATCCGTACGAAAATCCCTATTGATTTACCTGTTTTTACAAGGAAATAAAATGTGAAAAAAATATTTCTACATCCCATGGCCTTTCCCAACCATTTAAATTTTTCTATTACAGGTCTAACACTTCTGAAAAACCAATACAACGCCGACCCGGAACAATATATAAAGCTAAACGAACCGTTCACTGGGTAGTTACACGTACGAAAATCCCTATTGATTTACCTGTTTTTACAAGGAAATAAAATGTGAAAAAAATATTTCTACATCCCATGGCCATTCCCAACCATTTAAATTTTTCTCTTACAGGTCTAACACTTCCGAAAAACCAATACAACACCCACCCGGAACAATATATAAAGCTAAACGAACCGTTCACTGGGCACTTATCCGTACGAAAATCCCTATTGATTTACCTCTTTTTACAAGGAAATAAAATGTGAAAATATATTTCTACATCCCATGGCCTTTCCCAACCATTTAAATATTTCTCTTACAGGTCTAACACTTCCGAAAAACCAATACAACACGCACCCGGAACAATATATAAAGCTAAACGAACCGTTCACTGGGTAGTTACACGTACGAAAATCCCTATTGATTTACCTGTTTTTACAAGGAAATAAAATGTGAAAAAAATATTTCTACATCCAATGGCCTTTCCCAACCATTTAAATTTTTCTCTTACAGGTCTAACACTTCCGAAAAACCAATACAACGCCCACACGGAACAATATATAAAGCTAAACGAACCGTTCCCTGGGCACTTATCTGTACGAAAATCCCTATTGATTTACCTGTTTTTATAAGGAAATAAAATGTGAAAAAAATATTTCTACATCCCATGGCCTTTCCCAACCATTTAAATTTTTGTCTTACATGTCTAACACTTCCGAAAAACCAATACAACGCCCACCCGGAACAATATATACAGTTAAACGAACCGTTCACTGGGTACTTACACGTACGAAAATCCCTATTGATTTAAATGTTTTTACAAGGAAATAAAATGTGAAAAAAATATTTCTACATCCCATGGCCATTCCCTACCATTTAAATTTTTCTCGTACAGATCTAACACATCCGAAAAACCAATATAACGCCCACCCGGAACAATATATAAAGCTAAACGAACCGTTCACTGGGTACTTACACGTACGAAAATCCCTATTGATTTACCTGTTTTTACAAGGAAATAAAATTTGAAAAAAATATTTCTACATCCCATGGCCTTTCCCAACCATTTAAATTTTTCTCTTACAGGTCTAACACTTCCGAAAAACCAATACAACGCCCACCCGGAACAATATATAAAGCTAAACGAACCGTTCACTGGGTAGTTACACGTACGAAAATCCCTATTGATTTACCTGTTTTTACAAGGAAATAAAATGTGAAAAAAATATTTCTAAATCCCATGGCCTTTCCCAACCATTTAAATTTTTCTCTTACAGGTCTAACACTTCCGAAAAACCAATACAACGCCCACCCGGAACAATATATAAAGCTAAACGAACCGTTCACTGGGCACTTATCCGTACGAAAATCCCTATTGATTTACCTGTTTTTACAAGGAAATAAAATGTGAAAAAAAATATTTCTACATCCCATGGTCTTTCCCAACAATTTAAATTTTTCTCTTACAGGTCTAACACTTCCGAAAAACCAATACAACGCCCACCCGGAACAATATATAAAGCTAAACGAACCGTTCACTGGGTACTTATGCGTACGAAAATCCCTATTGATTTACCTGTTTTTACAAGGAAATAAAATATGAAAAAAATATTTCTACATCCCATGTCCTTTCCCAACCTTTAAAATTTTTCTCTTACAGGTCTAACACTTCTGAAAAACCAATACAACGCCGACCCGGAACAATATATAAAGCTAAAAGAACCGTTCACTGGGTACTTACACGTACGAAAATCCCTATTGATTTAAATGTTTTTACAAGGAAATAAAATGTGAAAAAAATATTTCTACATCCCATGGCCATTCCCTACCATTTAAATTTTTCTCGTACAGGTCTAACACTTCCGAAAAACCAATATAACGCCCACCCGGAACAATATATAAAGCTAAACGAACCGTTCACTGGGTACTTACACGTACGAAAATCCCTATTGATTTACCTGTTTTTACAAGGAAATAAAATTTGAAAAAAATATTTCTACATCCCATGGCCATTCCCAACCATTTAAATTTTTCTCTTACAGGTCTAACACTTCCGAAAAACCAATACAACACCCACCCGGAACAATATATAAAGCTAAACGAACCGTTCACTGGGCACTTATCCGTACGAAAATCCCTATTGATTTACCTGTTTTTACAAGGAAATAAAATGTGAAAATATATTTCTACATCCCATGGCCTTTCCCAACCATTTAAATATTTCTCTTACAGGTCTAACACTTCCGAAAAACCAATACAACGCGCACCCGGAACAATATATAAAGCTAAACGAACCGTTCACTGGGTAGTTACACGTACGAAAATCCCTATTGATTTACCTGTTTTTACAAGGAAATAAAATGTGAAAAAAATATTTCTACATCCAATGGCCTTTCCCAACCATTTAAATTTTTCTCTTACAGGTCTAACACTTCCGAAAAACCAATACAACGCCCACACGGAACAATATATAAAGCTAAACGAACCGTTCCCTGGGCACTTATCCGTACGAAAATCCCTATTGATTTACCTGTTTTTATAAGGAAATAAAATGTGAAAAAAATATTTCTACATCCCATGGCCTTTCCCAACCATTTAAATTTTTGTCTTACATGTCTAACACTTTCGAAAAACCAATACAACGCCCACCCGGAACAATATATACAGTTAAACGAACCGTTCACTGGGTACTTACACGTACGAAAATCCCTATTGATTTAAATGTTTTTACAAGGAAATAAAATGTGAAAAAAATATTTCTACATCCCATGGCCATTCCCTACCATTTAAATTTTTCTCGTACAGATCTAACACATCCGAAAAACCAATATAACGCCCACCCGGAACAATATATAAAGCTAAACGAACCGTTCACTGGGTACTTACACGTACGAAAATCCCTATTGATTTACCTGTTTTTACAAGGAAATAAAGTGTGAAAAAAATATTTCTACATCCCATGGCCTTTCCCAACCATTAAAATTTTTCTCTTACAGGTCTAACACATCCGAAAAACCAATACAACGCCCACCCGGAACAATATATAAAGCTAAACGAACCGTTCACTGGGTAGTTACACGTACGAAAATCCCTATTGATTTACCTGTTTTTACAAGGAAATAAAATGTGAAAAAAATATTTCTAAATCCCATGGCCTTTCCCAACCATTTAAATTTTTCTCTTACAGGTCTAACACTTCTGAAAAACCAATACAACGCCCACCCGGAACAATATATAAAGCTAAACGAACCGTTCACTGGGCACTTATCAGTACGAAAATCCCTATTGTTTTACCTGTTTTTACAAGGAAATAAAGTGTGAAAAAAATATTTCTACATCCCATGGCCTTTCCCAACCATTTAAAATTTTCTCTTACAGGTCTAACACATCCGAAAAACCAATACAACGCCCACCCGGAACAATATATAAAGCTAAACGAACCGTTCACTGGGTAGTTACACGTACGAAAATCCCTATTGATTTACCTGTTTTTACAAGGAAATAAAATGTGAAAAAAATATTTCTAAATCCCATGGCCTTTCCTAACCATTTAAATTTTTCTCTTACAGGTCTAACACTTCTGAAAAACCAATACAACGCCCACCCGGAACAATATATAAAGCTAAACGAACCGTTCACTGGGCACTTATCCGTACGAAAATCCCTATTGATTTACCTGTTTTTACAAGGAAATAAAATGTGAAAATATATTTCTACATCCCATGGCCTTTCCCAACCATTTAAATATTTCTCTTACAGGTCTAACACTTCCGAAAAACCAATACAACGCGCACCCGGAACAATATATAAAGCTAAACGAACCGTTCACTGGGTAGTTACACGTACGAAAATCCCTATTGATTTACCTGTTTTTACAAGGAAATAAAATGTGAAAAAAATATTTCTACATCCAATGGCCTTTCCCAACCATTTAAATTTTTCTCTTACAGGTCTAACACTTCCGAAAAACCAATACAACGCCCACCCGGAACAATATATAAAGCTAAACGAACCGTTCCCTGGGCACTTATCCGTACGAAAATCCCTATTGATTTACCTGTTTTTATAAGGAAATAAAATGTGAAAAAAATATTTCTACATCCCATGGCCTTTCCCAACCATTTAAATTTTTGTCTTACATGTCTAACACTTCCGAAAAACCGATACAACGCCCACCCGGAACAATATATACAGTTAAACGAACCGTTCACTGGGTACTTACACGTACGAAAATCCCTATTGATTTAAATGTTTTTACAAGGAAATAAAATGTGAAAAAAATATTTCTACATCCCATGGCCATTCCCTACCATTTAAATTTTTCTCGTACAGATCTAACACATCCGAAAAACCAATATAACGCCCACCCGGAACAATATATAAAGCTAAACGAACCGTTCACTGGGTACTTACACGTACGAAAATCCCTATTGATTTACCTGTTTTTACAAGGAAATAAAATTTGAAAAAAATATTTCTACATCCCATGGCCTTTCCCAACCATTTAAATTTTTCTCTTACAGGTCTAACACTTCCGAAAAACCAATACAACGCCCACCCGGAACAATATATAAAGCTAAACGAACCGTTCACTGGGCACTTATCCGTACGAAAATCCCTATTGATTTACCTGTTTTTACAAGGAAATAAAATATGAAAAAAATATTTCTACATCCCATGTCCTTTCCCAACCTTTAAAATTTTTCTCTTACAGGTCTAACACTTCTGAAAAACCAATACAACGCCGACCCGGAACAATATATAAAGCTAAACGAACCGTTCACTGGGTACTTACACGTACGAAAATCCCTATTGATTTAAATGTTTTTACAAGGAAATAAAATGTGAAAAAAATATTTCTACATCCCATGGCCATTCCCTACCATTTAAATTTTTCTCGTACAGGTCTAACACTTCCGAAAAACCAATACAACGCCCACCCGGAACAATATATAAAGCTAAACGAACCGTTCACTGGGTACTTACACGTACGAAAATCCCTATTGATTTACCTGTTTTTACAAGGAAATAAAATTTGAAAAAAATATTTCTACATCCCATGGCCATTCCCAACCATTTAAATTTTTCTCTTACAGGTCTAATACTTCCGAAAAACCAATACAACACCCACCCGGAACAATATATAAAGCTAAACGAACCGTTCACTGGGCACTTATCCGTACGAAAATCCCTATTGATTTACCTGTTTTTACAAGGAAATAAAATGTGAAAATATATTTCTACATCCCATGGCCTTTCCCAACCATTTAAATATTTCTCTTACAGGTCTAACACTTCCGAAAAACCAATACAACGCGCACCCGGAACAATATATAAAGCTAAACGAACCGTTCACTGGGTAGTTACACGTACGAAAATCCCTATTGATTTACCTGTTTTTACAAGGAAATAAAATGTGAAAAAAATATTTCTACATCCAATGGCCTTTCCCAACCATTTAAATTTTTCTCTTACAGGTCTAACACTTCCGAAAAACCAATACAACGCCCACACGGAACAATATATAAAGCTAAACGAACCGTTCCCTGGGCACTTATCCGTACGAAAATCCCTATTGATTTACCTGTTTTTATAAGGAAATAAAATGTGAAAAAAATATTTCTACATCCCATGGCCTTTCCCAACCATTTAAATTTTTGTCTTACATGTCTAACACTTTCGAAAAACCAATACAACGCCCACCCGGAACAATATATACAGTTAAACGAACCGTTCACTGGGTACTTACACGTACGAAAATCCCTATTGATTTAAATGTTTTTACAAGGAAATAAAATGTGAAAAAAATATTTCTACATCCCATGGCCATTCCCTACCATTTAAATTTTTCTCGTACAGATCTAACACATCCGAAAAACCAATATAACGCCCACCCGGAACAATATATAAAGCTAAACGAACCGTTCACTGGGTACTTACACGTACGAAAATCCCTATTGATTTACCTGTTTTTACAAGGAAATAAAGTGTGAAAAAAATATTTCTACATCCCATGGCCTTTCCCAACCATTTAAATTTTTCTCTTACAGGTCTAACACATCCGAAAAACCAATACAACGCCCACCCGGAACAATATATAAAGCTAAACGAACCGTTCACTGGGTAGTTACACGTACGAAAATCCCTATTGATTTACCTGTTTTTACAAGGAAATAAAATGTGAAAAAAATATTTCTAAATCCCATGGCCTTTCCCAACCATTTAAATTTTTCTCTTACAGGTCTAACACTTCTGAAAAACCAATACAACGCCCACCCGGAACAATATATAAAGCTAAACGAACCGTTCACTGGGCACTTATCAGTACGAAAATCCCTATTGTTTTACCTGTTTTTACAAGGAAATAAAGTGTGAAAAAAATATTTCTACATCCCATGGCCTTTCCCAACCATTTAAATTTTTCTCTTACAGGTCTAACACATCCGAAAAACCAATACAACGCCCACCCGGAACAATATATAAAGCTAAACGAACCGTTCACTGGGTAGTTACACGTACGAAAATCCCTATTGATTTACCTGTTTTTACAAGGAAATAAAATGTGAAAAAAATATTTCTAAATCCCATGGCCTTTCCCAACCATTTAAATTTTTCTCTTACAGGTCTAACACTTCCGAAAAACCAATACAACGCCCACCCGGAACAATATATAAAGCTAAACGAACCGTTCACTGGGCACTTATCCGTACGAAAATCCCTATTGATTTACCTGTTTTTACAAGGAAATAAAATGTGAAAAAAATATTTCTACATCCCATGGTCTTTCCCAACAATTTAAATTTTTCTCTTACAGGTCTAACACTTCCGAAAAACCAATACAACGCCCACCCGGAACAATATATAAAGCTAAACGAACCGTTCACTGGGCACTTATCCGTACGAAAATCCCTATTGATTTACCTGTTTTTACAAGGAAATAAAATGTGAAAAAAATATTTCTACATCCAATGGCCTTTCCCAACCATTTAAATTTTTCTCTTACAGGTCTAACACTTCCGAAAAACCAATACAACGCCAACACGGAACAATATATAAAGCTAAACGAACCGTTCCCTGGGCACTTATCCGTACGAAAATCCCTATTGATTTACCTGTTTTTATAAGGAAATAAAATGTGAAAAAAATATTTCTACATCCCATGGCCTTTCCCAACCATTTAAATTTTTGTCTTACATGTCTAACACTTTCGAAAAACCAATACAACGCCCACCCGGAACAATATATACAGTTAAACGAACCGTTCACTGGGTACTTACACGTACGAAAATCCCTATTGATTTAAATGTTTTTACAAGGAAATAAAATGTGAAAAAAATATTTCTACATCCCATGGCCATTCCCTACCATTTAAATTTTTCTCGTACAGATCTAACACATCCGAAAAACCAATATAACGCCCACCCGGAACAATATATAAAGCTAAACGAACCGTTCACTGGGTACTTACACGTACGAAAATCCCTATTGATTTACCTGTTTTTACAAGGAAATAAAATTTGAAAAAAATATTTCTACATCCCATGGCCTTTCCCAACCATTTAAATTTTTCTCTTACAGGTCTAACACTTCTGAAAAACCAATACAACGCCCACCCGGAACAATATATAAAGCTAAACGAACCGTTCACTGGGCACTTATCAGTACGAAAATCCCTATTGTTTTACCTGTTTTTACAAGGAAATAAAGTGTGAAAAAAATATTTCTACATCCCATGGCCTTTCCCAACCATTTAAATTTTTCTCTTACAGGTCTAACACATCCGAAAAACCAATACAACGCCCACCCGGAACAATATATAAAGCTAAACGAACCGTTCACTGGGTAGTTACACGTACGAAAATCCCTATTGATTTACCTGTTTTTACAAGGAAATAAAATGTGAAAAAAATATTTCTAAATCCCATGGCCTTTCCCAACCATTTAAATTTTTCTCTTACAGGTCTAACACTTCCGAAAAACCAATACAACGCCCACCCGGAACAATATATAAAGCTAAACGAACCGTTCACTGGGCACTTATCCGTACGAAAATCCCTATTGATTTACCTGTTTTTACAAGGAAATAAAATGTGAAAAAAATATTTCTACATCCCATGGTCTTTCCCAACAATTTAAATTTTTCTCTTACAGGTCTAACACTTCCGAAAAACCAATACAACGCCCACCCGGAACAATATATAAAGCTAAACGAACCGTTCACTGGGTACTTATGCGTACGAAAATCCCTATTGATTTACCTGTTTTTACAAGGAAATAAAATATGAAAAAAATATTTCTACATCCCATGTCCTTTCCCAACCTTTAAAATTTTTCTCTTACAGGTCTAACACTTCTGAAAAACCAATACAACGCCGACCCGGAACAATATATAAAGCTAAACGAACCGTTCACTGGGTACTTACACGTACGAAAATCCCTATTGATTTAAATGTTTTTACAAGGAAATAAAATGTGAAAAAAATATTTCTACATCCCATGGCCATTCCCTACCATTTAAATTTTTCTCGTACAGGTCTAACACTTCCGAAAAACCAATATAACGCCCACCCGGAACAATATATAAAGCTAAACGAACCGTTCACTGGGTACTTACACGTACGAAAATCCCTATTGATTTACCTGTTTTTACAAGGAAATAAAATTTGAAAAAAATATTTCTACATCCCATGGCCTTTCCCAACCATTTAAATTTTTCTCTTACAGGTCTAACACTTCGGAAAAACCAATACAACGCCCACCCGGAACAATATATAAAGCTAAACGAACCGTTCACTGGGCACTTATCCGTACGAAAATCCCTATTGATTTACCTGTTTTTACAAGGAAATAAAATGTGAAAAAAATATTTCTACATCCCATGGCCTTTCCCAACCATTTAAATTTTTCTATTACAGGTCTAACACTTCTGAAAAACCAATACAATGCCGACCCGGAACAATATATAAAGCTAAACGAACCGTTCACTGGGTAGTTACACGTACGAAAATCCCTATTGATTTACCTGTTTTTACAAGGAAATAAAATGTGAAAAAAATATTTCTACATCCCATGGCCATTCCCAACCATTTAAATTTTTCTCTTACAGGTCTAACACTTCCGAAAAACCAATACAACACCCACCCGGAACAATATATAAAGCTAAACGAACCGTTCACTGGGCACTTATCCGTACGAAAATCCCTATTGATTTACCTGTTTTTACAAGGAAATAAAATGTGAAAATATATTTCTACATCCCATGGCCTTTCCCAACCATTTAAATATTTCTCTTACAGGTCTAACACTTCCGAAAAACCAATACAACGCGCACCCGGAACAATATATAAAGCTAAACGAACCGTTCACTGGGTAGTTACACGTACGAAAATCCCTATTGATTTACCTGTTTTTACAAGGAAATAAAATGTGAAAAAAATATTTCTACATCCAATGGCCTTTCCCAACCATTTAAATTTTTCTCTTACAGGTCTAACACTTCCGAAAAACCAATACAACGCCCACACGGAACAATATATAAAGCTAAACGAACCGTTCCCTGGGCACTTATCCGTACGAAAATCCCTATTGATTTACCTGTTTTTATAAGGAAATAAAATGTGAAAAAAATATTTCTACATCCCATGGTCTTTCCCAACAATTTAAATTTTTCTCTTACAGGTCTAACACTTCCGAAAAACCAATACAACGCCCACCCGGAACAATATATAAAGCTAAACGAACCGTTCACTGGGCACTTATCCGTACGAAAATCCCTATTGATTTACCTGTTTTTACAAGGAAATAAAATGTGAAAAAAATATTTCTACATCCAATGGCCTTTCCCAACCATTTAAATTTTTCTCTTACAGGTCTAACACTTCCGAAAAACCAATACAACGCCCACACGGAACAATATATAAAGCTAAACGAACCGTTCCCTGGGCACTTATCCGTACGAAAATCCCTATTGATTTACCTGTTTTTATAAGGAAATAAAATGTGAAAAAAATATTTCTACATCCCATGGCCTTTCCCAACCATTTAAATTTTTGTCTTACATGTCTAACACTTTCGAAAAACCAATACAACGCCCACCCGGAACAATATATACAGTTAAACGAACCGTTCACTGGGTACTTACACGTACGAAAATCCCTATTGATTTAAATGTTTTTACAAGGAAATAAAATGTGAAAAAAATATTTCTACATCCCATGGCCATTCCCTACCATTTAAATTTTTCTCGTACAGATCTAACACATCCGAAAAACCAATATAACGCCCACCCGGAACAATATATAAAGCTAAACGAACCGTTCACTGGGTACTTACACGTACGAAAATCCCTATTGATTTACCTGTTTTTACAAGGAAATAAAATTTGAAAAAAATATTTCTACATCCCATGGCCTTTCCCAACCATTTAAATTTTTCTCTTACAGGTCTAACACTTCTGAAAAACCAATACAACGCCCACCCGGAACAATATATAAAGCTAAACGAACCGTTCACTGGGCACTTATCAGTACGAAAATCCCTATTGTTTTACCTGTTTTTACAAGGAAATAAAGTGTGAAAAAAATATTTCTACATCCCATGGCCTTTCCCAACCATTTAAATTTTTCTCTTACAGGTCTAACACATCCGAAAAACCAATACAACGCCCACCCGGAACAATATATAAAGCTAAACGAACCGTTCACTGGGTAGTTACACGTACGAAAATCCCTATTGATTTACCTGTTTTTACAAGGAAATAAAATGTGAAAAAAATATTTCTAAATCCCATGGCCTTTCCCAACCATTTAAATTTTTCTCTTACAGGTCTAACACTTCCGAAAAACCAATACAACGCCCACCCGGAACAATATATAAAGCTAAACGAACCGTTCACTGGGCACTTATCCGTACGAAAATCCCTATTGATTTACCTGTTTTTACAAGGAAATAAAATGTGAAAAAAATATTTCTACATCCCATGGTCTTTCCCAACAATTTAAATTTTTCTCTTACAGGTCTAACACTTCCGAAAAACCAATACAACGCCCACCCGGAACAATATATAAAGCTAAACGAACCGTTCACTGGGTACTTACACGTACGAAAATCCCTATTGATTTAAATGTTTTTACAAGGAAATAAAATGTGAAAAAAATATTTCTACATCCCATGGCCATTCCCTACCATTTAAATTTTTCTCGTACAGATCTAACACATCCGAAAAACCAATATAACGCCCACCCGGAACAATATATAAAGCTAAACGAACCGTTCACTGGGTACTTACACGTACGAAAATCCCTATTGATTTACCTGTTTTTACAAGGAAATAAAATTTGAAAAAAATATTTCTACATCCCATGGCCTTTCCCAACCATTTAAATTTTTCTCTTACAGGTCTAACACTTCGGAAAAACCAATACAATGCCCACCCGGAACAATATATAAAGCTAAACGAACCGTTCACTGGGCACTTATCCGTACGAAAATCCCTATTTATTTACCTGTTTTTACAAGGAAATAAAATGTGAAAAAAATATTTCTACATCCCATGGCCTTTCCCAACCATTTAAATTTTTCTCTTACAGGTCTAACACTTCTGAAAAACCAATACAACGCCCACCCGGAACAATATATAAAGCTAAACGAACCGTTCACTGGGTAGTTACACGTACGAAAATCCCTATTGATTTACCTGTTTTTACAAGTTAATAAAATGTGAAAAAAATATTTCTACATCCCATGGCCTTTCCCAACCATTTAAATTTTTCTCTTACAGGTCTAACACTTCCGAAAAACCAATACAACGCCCACACTGAACAATATATAAAGCTAAACGAACCGTTCACTGGGCACTTATCCGTACTAAAATCCCAATTGATTTACCTGTTTTTACAAGGAACTAAAATGTGAAAAAAATATTTCTACATCCCATGGCCTTTCCCAACCATTTAAATATTTCTCTTACAGGTCTAACACTTCCGAAAAACCAATACAACGCCCACCCGGAACAATATATAAAGCTAAACGAACCGTTCACTGGGTAGTTACACGTACGAAAATCCCTATTGATTTACCTGTTTTTACAAGGAAATAAAATGTGAAAAAAGTATTTCTACATCCCATGGCCTTTCCCAACCATTTAAATTTTTGTCTTACATGTCTAACACTTTCGAAAAACCAATACAACGCCCACCCGGAACAATATATACAGTTAAACGAACCGTTCACTGGGTACTTACACGTACGAAAATCCCTATTGATTTAAATGTTTTTAAAAGGAAATAAAATGTGAAAAAAATATTTCTACATCCAATGGCCTCTCCCAACCATTTAAATTTTTCTCTTACAGGTCTAACACTTCCGAAAAACCAATACAACGCCCACACGGAACAATATATAAAGCTAAACGAACCGTTCCCTGGGCACTTATCCGTACGAAAATCCCTATTGATTTACCTGTTTTTATAAGGAAATAAAATGTGAAAAAAATATTTCTACATCCCATGGCCTTTCCCAACCATTTAAATTTTTGTCTTACATGTCTAACACTTTCGAAAAACCAATACAACGCCCACCCGGAACAATATATACAGTTAAACGAACCGTTCACTGGGTACTTACACGTACGAAAATCCCTATTGATTTAAATGTTTTTACAAGGAAATAAAATGTGAAAAAAATATTTCTACATCCCATGGCCATTCCCTACCATTTAAATTTTTCTCGTACAGATCTAACACATCCGAAAAACCAATATAACGCCCACCCGGAACAATATATAAAGCTAAACGAACCGTTCACTGGGTACTTACACGTACGAAAATCCCTATTGATTTACCTGTTTTTACAAGGAAATAAAATTTGAAAAAAATATTTCTACATCCCATGGCCTTTCCCAACCATTTAAATTTTTCTCTTACAGGTCTAACACTTCTGAAAAACCAATACAACGCCCACCCGGAACAATATATAAAGCTAAACGAACCGTTCACTGGGCACTTATCAGTACGAAAATCCCTATTGTTTTACCTGTTTTTACAAGGAAATAAAGTGTGAAAAAAATATTTCTACATCCCATGGCCTTTCCCAACCATTTAAATTTTTCTCTTACAGGTCTAACACATCCGAAAAACCAATACAACGCCCACCCGGAACAATATATAAAGCTAAACGAACCGTTCACTGGGTAGTTACACGTACGAAAATCCCTATTGATTTACCTGTTTTTACAAGGAAATAAAATGTGAAAAAAATATTTCTAAATCCCATGGCCTTTCCCAACCATTTAAATTTTTCTCTTACAGGTCTAACACTTCCGAAAAACCAATACAACGCCCACCCGGAACAATATATAAAGCTAAACGAACCGTTCACTGGGCACTTATCCGTACGAAAATCCCTATTGATTTACCTGTTTTTACAAGGAAATAAAATGTGAAAAAAATATTTCTACATCCCATGGTCTTTCCCAACAATTTAAATTTTTCTCTTACAGGTCTAACACTTCCGAAAAACCAATACAACGCCCACCCGGAACAATATATAAAGCTAAACGAACCGTTCACTGGGTACTTACACGTACGAAAATCCCTATTGATTTAAATGTTTTTACAAGGAAATAAAATGTGAAAAAAATATTTCTACATCCCATGGCCATTCCCTACCATTTAAATTTTTCTCGTACAGATCTAACACATCCGAAAAACCAATATAACGCCCACCCGGAACAATATATAAAGCTAAACGAACCGTTCACTGGGTACTTACACATACGAAAATCCCTATTGATTTACCTGTTTTTACAAGGAAATAAAATTTGAAAAAAATATTTCTACATCCCATGGCCTTTCCCAACCATTTAAATTTTTCTCTTAAAGGTCTAACACTTCGGAAAAACCAATACAATGCCCACCCGGAACAATATATAAAGCTAAACGAACCGTTCACTGGGCACTTATCCGTACGAAAATCCCTATTTATTTACCTGTTTTTACAAGGAAATAAAATGTGAAAAAAATATTTCTACATCCCATGGCCTTTCCCAACCATTTAAATTTTTCTCTTACAGGTCTAACACTTCTGAAAAACCAATACAACGCCCACCCGGAACAATATATAAAGCTAAACGAACCGTTCACTGGGTAGTTACACGTACGAAAATCCCTATTGATTTACCTGTTTTTACAAGTTAATAAAATGTGAAAAAAATATTTCTACATCCCATGGCCTTTCCCAACCATTTAAATTTTTCTCTTACAGGTCTAACACTTCCGAAAAACCAATACAACGCCCACACTGAACAATATATAAAGCTAAACGAACCGTTCACTGGGCACTTATCCGTACTAAAATCCCAATTGATTTACCTGTTTTTACAAGGAACTAAAATGTGAAAAAAATATTTCTACATCCCATGACCTTTCCCAACCATTTAAATATTTCTCTTACAGGTCTAACACTTCCGAAAAACCAATACAACGCCCACCCGGAACAATATATAAAGCTAAACGAACCGTTCACTGGGTAGTTACACGTACGAAAATCCCTATTGATTTACCTGTTTTTACAAGGAAATAAAATGTGAAAAAAGTATTTCTACATCCCATGGCCTTTCCCAACCATTTAAATTTTTCTCTTACAGGTCTAACACTTCCGAAAAACCAATACAACGCCCACACGGAACAATATATAAAGCTAAACGAACCGTTCACTGGGCACTTATCCGTACGAAAATCCCTATTGATTTACCTGTTTTTATAAGGAAATAAAATGTGAAAAAAATATTTCTACATCCCATGGCCTTTCCCAACCATTTAAATATTTGTCTTACATGTCTAACACTTCCGAAAAACCAATACAACGCCCACCCGGAACAATATATACAGCTAAACGAACCGTTCACTGGGTACTTACACGTACGAAAATCCCTATTGATTTACCTGTTTTTACAAGGAAATAAAATGTGAAAAAAATATTTCTACATCCCATGGCCTTTCCCAGCCATTCAAATTTTTCTCTTACAGGTCTAACACTTCCGAAAAACAAATACAACGCCCTCCCAGAACAATATATAAAGATAAAGGAACAGTTCACTGGGTACTTACACGTACGAAAATCCCTATTGATTTACCTGTTTTTACAAGGAAATAAAATGTGAAAAAAATATTTCTACATCCCATGGCCTTTCCCAACCATTTAAATTTTTCTCTTACAGGTCTAACACTTCCGAAGAACCAATGCAACGCCCAACCGGAACAATATATAAAGCTAAACGAACCGTTCACTGGGTACTTATCCGTACGAAAATCCCTATTGATTTACCTTTTTTTACAAGGAAATAAAATGTGAAAAAAATATTTCTACATCCCATGGACTTTCCCAGCCATTTAAATTTTTCTCTTACAGGTCTAACACTTCCGAAAAACCAATACAACGCCCTCCCAGAACAATATATACAGATAAACGAACAGTTCACTGGGTACTTACACGTACGAAAATCCCTATTGATTTACCTGTTTTTACATGGAAATAAAATGTGAAAAAAATATTTCTACATCCCATGGCCTTTCCCAGCCATTTAAATTTTTCTCTTACAGGTCTAACACTTCCAAAAAACCAATACAACGCCCACCCGGAACAATATATAAAGCTATACGAACCGTTCACTGGGCACTTATCCGTACGAAAATCCCTATTGATTTACCTGTTTTTACAAGGAAATAAAATGTGAAAAAATATTTCTACATCCCATGGTCTTTCCCAACAATTTAAATTTTTCTCTTACAGGTCTAACACTTCCGAAAAACCAATACAACGCCCACCCGGAACAATATATAAAGCTAAACGAACCGTTCAATGGGCACTTATCCTTACGAAAATCCCTATTGATTTACCTGTTTTTACAAGGAAATAAAATGTGAAAAAAATATTTCTACATCCCATGGCCTTTCCCAACCATTTAAATTTTTCTCTTACAGATCTAACACTTCCGAAAAACCAATACAACGCCCACCCGAAACAATATATAAAGCTAAACGAACCGTTCACTGGGCACTTATCTGTATGTAAATCCCTATTTATTTACCTGTTTTTACAAGGAAATAAAATGTGAAAAAAATATTTCTACATCCCATGGCCTTTCCCAACCATTTAAATTTTTCTCTTACAGGTCTAAGACTTCTGAAAAACCAATACAACGCCCACCCGGAACAATATATAAAGCTCAACGAACCGTTCACTGGGTACTTAGACGTACGAAAATCCCTATTGATTTACCTGTTTTTACAAGGAAATAAAATGTGAAAAAAATATTTCTACATCCCATGGCCTTTCCCAGCCATTTAAATTTTTCTCTTACAGGTCTAACACTTCCGAAGAACCAATACAACGCCTAACCGGAACAATATATAAAGCTAAACGAACCGTTCACTGGGTACTTATCCGTACGAAAATCCCTATTGATTTACCTGTTTTTACAAGGAAATAAAATGTGAAAAAAATATTTCTACATCCCATGGCCTTTCCCAGCCATTTAAATTTTTCTCTTACAGGTCTAACAATTCCGAAAAACAAATACAACGCCCTCCCAGAACAATATATAAAGATAAAGGAAGAGTTCACTGGGTACTTACACGTACGAAAATCCCTATTGATTTACCTGTTTTTACAAGGAAATAAAATGTGAAAAAAATATTTCTACATCCCATGGCCTTTCCCAACTATTTAAATTTGTCTCTTACAGGTCTAACACTTCCGAAAAACCAATACAACGCCCACCCGAAACAATATATAAAGCTAAACGAACCGTTCACTGGGCACTTATCCGTACGAAAATCCCTAATGATTTACCTGATTTTACAAGGAAATAAAATGTGAAAAAAATATTTCTACATCCCATGGTCTTTCCCAACAATTTAAATTTTTCTCTTACAGGTCTAACACTTCCGAAAAACCAATACAACGCCCACCCGGAACAATATATAAAGCTAAACGAACCGTTCAATGGGCACTTATCCTTACGAAAATCCCTATTGATTTACCTGTTTTTACAAGGAAATAAAATGTGAAAAAAATATTTCTACATCCCATGGCCTTTCCCAACCATTTAAATTTTTGTCTTACATGTCTAACACTTCCGAAAAACCAATACAACGCCCACCCGGAACAATATATACAGCTAAACGAACCGTTCACTGGGTACTTACACGTACGAAAATCCCTATTGATTTACCTGTTTTTACAAGGAAATAAAATGTGAAAAAAATATTTCTACATCCCATGGCCTTTCCCAGCCATTCAAATTTTTCTCTTACAGGTCTAACACTTCCGAAAAACAAATACAACGCCCTCCCAGAACAATATATAAAGATAAAGGAACAGTTCACTGGGTACTTACACGTACGAAAATCCCTATTGATTTACCTGTTTTTACAAGGAAATAAAATGTGAAAAAAATATTTCTACATCCCATGGCCTTTCCCAACCATTTAAATTTTTCTCTTACAGGTCTAACACTTCCGAAGAACCAATGCAACGCCCAACCGGAACAATATATAAAGCTAAACGAACCGTTCACTGGGTACTTATCCGTACGAAAATCCCTATTGATTTACCTTTTTTTACAAGGAAATAAAATGTGAAAAAAATATTTCTACATCCCATGGACTTTCCCAGCCATTTAAATTTTTCTCTTACAGGTCTAACACTTCCGAAAAACCAATACAACGCCCTCCCAGAACAATATATACAGATAAACGAACAGTTCACTGGGTACTTACACGTACGAAAATCCCTATTGATTTACCTGTTTTTACATGGAAATAAAATGTGAAAAAAATATTTCTACATCCCATGGCCTTTCCCAGCCATTTAAATTTTTCTCTTACAGGTCTAACACTTCCAAAAAACCAATACAACGCCCACCCGGAACAATATATAAAGCTATACGAACCGTTCACTGGGCACTTATCCGTACGAAAATCCCTATTGATTTACCTGTTTTTACAAGGAAATAAAATGTGAAAAAATATTTCTACATCCCATGGTCTTTCCCAACAATTTAAATTTTTCTCTTACAGGTCTAACACTTCCGAAAAACCAATACAACGCCCACCCGGAACAATATATAAAGCTAAACGAACCGTTCAATGGGCACTTATCCTTACGAAAATCCCTATTGATTTACCTGTTTTTACAAGGAAATAAAATGTGAAAAAAATATTTCTACATCCCATGGCCTTTCCCAACCATTTAAATTTTTCTCTTACAGATCTAACACTTCCGAAAAACCAATACAACGCCCACCCGAAACAATATATAAAGCTAAACGAACCGTTCACTGGGCACTTATCTGTATGTAAATCCCTATTTATTTACCTGTTTTTACAAGGAAATAAAATGTGAAAAAAATATTTCTACATCCCATGGCCTTTCCCAACCATTTAAATTTTTCTCTTACAGGTCTAAGACTTCTGAAAAACCAATACAACGCCCACCCGGAACAATATATAAAGCTCAACGAACCGTTCACTGGGTACTTAGACGTACGAAAATCCCTATTGATTTACCTGTTTTTACAAGGAAATAAAATGTGAAAAAAATATTTCTACATCCCATGGCCTTTCCCAGCCATTTAAATTTTTCTCTTACAGGTCTAACACTTCCGAAGAACCAATACAACGCCTAACCGGAACAATATATAAAGCTAAACGAACCGTTCACTGGGTACTTATCCGTACGAAAATCCCTATTGATTTACCTGTTTTTACAAGGAAATAAAATGTGAAAAAAATATTTCTACATCCCATGGCCTTTCCCAGCCATTTAAATTTTTCTCTTACAGGTCTAACAATTCCGAAAAACAAATACAACGCCCTCCCAGAACAATATATAAAGATAAAGGAAGAGTTCACTGGGTACTTACACGTACGAAAATCCCTATTGATTTACCTGTTTTTACAAGGAAATAAAATGTGAAAAAAATATTTCTACATCCCATGGCCTTTCCCAACTATTTAAATTTGTCTCTTACAGGTCTAACACTTCCGAAAAACCAATACAACGCCCACCCGAAACAATATATAAAGCTAAACGAACCGTTCACTGGGCACTTATCCGTACGAAAATCCCTAATGATTTACCTGATTTTACAAGGAAATAAAATGTGAAAAAAATATTTCTACATCCCATGGTCTTTCCCAACAATTTAAATTTTTCTCTTACAGGTCTAACACTTCCGAAAAACCAATACAACGCCCACCCGGAACAATATATAAAGCTAAACGAACCGTTCAATGGGCACTTATCCTTACGAAAATCCCTATTGATTTACCTGTTTTTACAAGGAAATAAAATGTGAAAAAAATATTTCTACATCCCATGGCCTTTCCCAACCATTTAAATTTTTCTCTTACAGATCTAACACTTCCGAAAAACCAATACAACGCCCACCCGAAACAATATATAAAGCTAAACGAACCGTTCACTGGGCACTTATCTGTATGTAAATCCCTATTTATTTACCTGTTTTTACAAGGAAATAAAATGTGAAAAAAATATTTCTACATCCCATGGCCTTTCCCAACCATTTAAATTTTTCTCTTACAGGTCTAACACTTCCGAAAAACCAATACAACGCCCACCCGGAACAATATATAAAGCTCAACGAACCGTTCACTGGGTACTTAGACGCACGAAAATCCCTATTGATTTACCTGTTTTTACAAGGAAATAAAATGTGAAAAAAATATTTCTACATCCCATGGCCTTTCCCAGCCATTTAAATTTTTCTCTTACAGGTCTAACACTTCCGAAGAACCAATACAACGCCTAACCGGAACAATATATAAAGCTAAACGAACCGTTCACTGGGTACTTATCCGTACGAAAATCCCTATTGATTTACCTGTTTTTACAAGGAAATAAAATGTGAAAAAAATATTTCTACATCCCATGGCCTTTCCCAGCCATTTAAATTTTTCTCTTACAGGTCTAACACTTCCGAAAAACAAATACAACGCCCTCCCAGAACAATATATAAAGATAAAGGAACAGTTCACTGGGTACTTACACGTACGAAAATCCCTATTGATTTACCTGTTTTTACAAGGAAATAAAATGTGAAAAAAATATTTCTACATCCCATGGCCTTTCCCAACTATTTAAATTTGTCTCTTACAGGTCTAACACTTCCGAAAAACCAATACAACGCCCACCCGAAACAATATATAAAGCTAAACGAACCGTTCACTGGGCACTTATCCGTACGAAAATCCCTATTGATTTACCTGATTTTACAAGGAAATAAAATGTGAAAAAAATATTTCTACATCCCATGGTCTTTCCCAACAATTTAAATTTTTCTCTTACAGGTCTATCACTTCCGAAAAACGTATACAACGCCCACCCGGAACAATATATAAAGCTAAACGAACCGTTCACTGGGTACTTATGCGTACGAAAATCCATATTGATTTACCTGTTTTTACAAGGAAATAAAATCTGAAAAAAATATTTCTACATCCCATGGCCTTTCCCAACCATTTAAATTTTTCTCTTACAGGTCTAACACTTCTGAAAAACCCATACAACGCCCACCCGGAACAATATATAAAGCTAAACGAACCGTTCACTGGGCACTTATCCGTACGAAAATCCCTATTGTTTAACCTGTTTTTACAAGGAAATAAAGTGTGAAAAAAATATTTCTACATCCCATGGCCTTTCCCAACCATTTAAATTTTTCTCTTACAGGTCTAACACTTCCGAAAAACCAATACAACGCCCACCCGGAACAATATATAAAGCTAAACGAACCGTTCACTGGGTAGTTACACGTACGAAAATCCCTATTGATTTACCTGTTTTTACAAGGAAATAAAATGTGAAAAAAATATTTCTAAATCCCATGGCCTTTCCCAACCATTTAAATTTTTCTCTTACAGTTCTAACACTTCCGAAAAACCAATACAACGCCCACCCGGAACAATATATAAAGCTAAACGAACCGTTCACTGGGCACTTATCCGTACGAAAATCCATATTGATTTACCTGTTTTTACAAGGAAATAAAATGTGAAAAAAATATTTCTACATCCCATCGTCTTTCCCAACAATTTAAATTTTTCTCTTACAGGTCTAACACTTCCGAAAAACCAATACAACGCCCACCCGGAACAATATATAAAGCTAAACGAACCGTTCACTGGGTACTTATGCGTACGAAAATCCCTATTGATTTACCTGTTTTTACAAGGAAATAAAATATGAAAAAAATATTTCTACATCCCATGTCCTTTCCCAACCTTTAAAATTTTTCTCTTACAGGTCTAACACTTCTGAAAAACCAATACAACGCCGACCCGGAACAATATATAAAGCTAAACGAACCGTTCACTAGGTAGTTACACGTACAAAAATCCCTATTGATTTACCTGTTTTTACAAGGAAATAAAATGTGAAAAAAATATTTCTAAATGCCATGGCCTTTCCCAACCATTTAAATTTTTCTCTTACAGGTCTAACACTTCCGAAAAACCCATACAACGCCCACCCGGAACAATATATAAAGCTAAACGAACCGTTCACTGGGCACTTATCCGTACGAAAATCCCTATTGTTTAACCTGTTTTTACAAGGAAATAAAGTGTGAAAAAAATATTTCTACATCCCATGGCCTTTCCCAACCATTTAAATTTTTCTCTTACAGGTCTAACACTTCCGAAAAACCAATACAACGCCCACCCGGAACAATATATAAAGCTAAACGAACCGTTCACTGGGTAGTTACACGTACGAAAATCCCTATTGATTTACCTGTTTTTACAAGGAAATAAAATGTGAAAAAAATATTTCTAAATCCCATGGCCTTTCCCAACCATTTAAATTTTTCTCTTACAGTTCTAACACTTCCGAAAAACCAATACAACGCCCACCCGGAACAATATATAAAGCTAAACGAACCGTTCACTGGGCACTTATCCGTACGAAAATCCATATTGATTTACCTGTTTTTACAAGGAAATAAAATGTGAAAAAAATATTTCTACATCCCATCGTCTTTCCCAACAATTTAAATTTTTCTCTTACAGGTCTAACACTTCCGAAAAACCAATACAACGCCCACCCGGAACAATATATAAAGCTAAACGAACCGTTCACTGGGTACTTATGCGTACGAAAATCCCTATTGATTTACCTGTTTTTACAAGGAAATAAAATATGAAAAAAATATTTCTACATCCCATGTCCTTTCCCAACCTTTAAAATTTTTCTCTTACAGGTCTAACACTTCTGAAAAACCAATACAACGCCGACCCGGAACAATATATAAAGCTAAACGAACCGTTCACTAGGTAGTTACACGTACAAAAATCCCTATTGATTTACCTGTTTTTACAAGGAAATAAAATGTGAAAAAAATATTTCTAAATGCCATGGCCTTTCCCAACCATTTAAATTTTTCTCTTACAGGTCTAACACTTCCGAAAAACCAATACAACGCCCTCCCAGAACAATATATAAAGCTAAACTAACCGTTCACTGGGTACTTACACGTACGAAAATCCCTATTGTTTTACCTGTTTTTACAAGAAAATAAAATGTGAAAAAAATATTTCTACATCCCATGGCCTTTCCCAACCATTTAAATATTTCTCTTACAGGTCTAACAGTTCAGAAAAACCAATACAACACCCACCCGGAACAATATATAAAGCTAAACGAACCGTTCACTGGGTACTTATACGTACGAAAATCCCAATTCATTTACCTGTTTTTACAAGGAAATAAAATGTGAAAAAAATATTTCTACATCCCATGGCCTTTCCCAGCCATTTAAATTTTTCTCTAACAGGTCTAAGACTTCCGAAAAACCAATACAACGCCCACCCGGAACTATATATAAAGCTAAACGAACCGTTCACTGGGTACTTAGACGTACGAAAATCCCTATTGATTTACATGATTTTACAAGGAAATAAAATGTTAAAAAAAATATTTCAACATCCCATGGCCTTTCCCAGCCATTTAAATTTTTCTCTTACAGGTCTAACACTTCCGAAAAACCTATACAACGCCCACCCGTTACAATATATAAAGCTAAACGAACCGTTCACTAGGTAGTTACACGTACAAAAATCCCTATTGATTTACCTGTTTTTACAAGGAAATAAAATGTGAAAAAAATATTTCTAAATCCCATGGCCTTTCCCAACCATTCAAATTTTTCTCTTACAGGTCTAACACTTCCGAAAAACCAATACAACGCCCACCCAGAACAATATATAAAGCTAAACGAACCGTTCACTGGGTAGTTACACGTACGAAAATCCCTATTGATTTACCTGTTTTTACAAGGAAATAAAATGTGAAAAAAATATTTCTAAATCCCATGGCCTTTCCCAACCATTTAAATTTTTCTCTTACAGGTCTAACACTTCCGAAAAACCAATACAACGCCCACCCGGAACAATATATAAAGCTAAACGAACCGTTCACTGGGCACTTATCCGTACGAAAATCCCTATTGATTTACCTGTTTTTACAAGGAAATAAAATGTGAAAAAAATATTTCTACATCCCATGGTCTTTCCCAACAATTTAAATTTTTCTCTTACAGGTCTAACACTTCCGAAAAACCAATACAACGCCCACCCGGAACAATATATAAAGCTAAACGAACCGTTCACTGGGTACTTATGCGTACGAAAATCCCTATTGATTTACCTGTTTTTACAAGGAAATAAAATATGAAAAAAATATTTCTACATCTTATGTCCTTTCCCAACCTTTAAAATTTTTCTCTTACAGGTCTAACACTTCTGAAAAACCAATACAACGCCGACCCGGAACAATATATAAAGCTAAACGAACCGTTCACTAGGTAGTTACACGTACAAAAATCCCTATTGATTTACCTGTTTTTACAAGGAAATAAAATGTGAAAAAAATATTTCTAAATCCCATGGCCTTTCCCAACCATTTAAATTTTTCTCTTACAGGTCTAACACTTCCGAAAAACCAATACAACGCCCACCCGGAACAATATATAAAGCTAAACGAACCGTTCACTGGGCACTTATTCGTACGAAAATCCCTATTGTTTAACCTGTTTTTACAAGGAAATAAAGTGTGAAAAAATATTTCTACATCCCATGGCCTTTCCCAACCATTTAAATTTTTCTCTTACAGGTCTAACACTTCCGAAAAACCAATACAACGCCCTCCCAGAACAATATATAAAGCTAAACTAACCGTTCACTGGGTACTTACACGTACGAAAATCCCTATTGTTTTACCTGTTTTACAAGAAAATAAAATGTGAAAAAAATATTTCTACATCCCATGGCCTTTCCCAACCATTTAAATATTTCTCTTACAGGTCTAACAGTTCAGAAAAACCAATACAACGCCCACCCGGAACAATATATAAAGCTAAACGAACCGTTCACTGGGTACTTATACGTACGAAAATCCCAATTCATTTACCTGTTTTTACAAGGAAATAAAATGTGAAAAAAATATTTCTACATCCCATGGCCTTTCCCAGCCATTTAAATTTTTCTCTAACAGGTCTAAGACTTCCGAAAAACCAATACAACGCCCACCCGGAACTATATATAAAGCTAAACGAACCGTTCACTGGGTACTTAGAGGTACGAAAATCCCTATTGATTTACATGTTTTTACAAGGAAATAAAATGAGAAAAAAATATTTCTACATCCCATGGCCTTTCCCAGCCATTTAAATTTTTCTCTTACAGGTCTAACACTTCCGAAAAACCTATACAACGCCCACCCGGAACAATATATAAAGCTAAACGAACCGTTCACTGGGCACTTATCCGTACGAAAATCCCTAATGATTTACCTGATTTTACAAGGAAATAAAATGTGAAAAAAATATTTCTACATCCCATGGTCTTTCCCAACAATTTAAATTTTTCTCTTACAGGTCTAACACTTCCGAAAAACCAATACAACGCCCACCCGGAACAATATATAAAGCTAAACGAACCGTTCAATGGGCACTTATCCTTACGAAAATCCCTATTGATTTACCTGTTTTTACAAGGAAATAAAATGTGAAAAAAATATTTCTACATCCCATGGCCTTTCCCAACCATTTAAATTTTTCTCTTACAGATCTAACACTTCCGAAAAACCAATACAACGCCCACCCGAAACAATATATAAAGCTAAACGAACCGTTCACTGGGCACTTATCTGTATGTAAATCCCTATTTATTTACCTGTTTTTACAAGGAAATAAAATGTGAAAAAAATATTTCTACATCCCATGGCCTTTCCCAACCATTTAAATTTTTCTCTTACAGGTCTAACACTTCCGAAAAACCAATACAACGCCCACCCGGAACAATATATAAAGCTCAACGAACCGTTCACTGGGTACTTAGACGCACGAAAATCCCTATTGATTTACCTGTTTTTACAAGGAAATAAAATGTGAAAAAAATATTTCTACATCCCATGGCCTTTCCCAGCCATTTAAATTTTTCTCTTACAGGTCTAACACTTCCGAAGAACCAATACAACGCCTAACCGGAACAATATATAAAGCTAAACGAACCGTTCACTGGGTACTTATCCGTACGAAAATCCCTATTGATTTACCTGTTTTTACAAGGAAATAAAATGTGAAAAAAATATTTCTACATCCCATGGCCTTTCCCAGCCATTTAAATTTTTCTCTTACAGGTCTAACACTTCCGAAAAACAAATACAACGCCCTCCCAGAACAATATATAAAGATAAAGGAACAGTTCACTGGGTACTTACACGTACGAAAATCCCTATTGATTTACCTGTTTTTACAAGGAAATAAAATGTGAAAAAAATATTTCTACATCCCATGGCCTTTCCCAACTATTTAAATTTGTCTCTTACAGGTCTAACACTTCCGAAAAACCAATACAACGCCCACCCGAAACAATATATAAAGCTAAACGAACCGTTCACTGGGCACTTATCCGTACGAAAATCCCTATTGATTTACCTGATTTTACAAGGAAATAAAATGTGAAAAAAATATTTCTACATCCCATGGTCTTTCCCAACAATTTAAATTTTTCTCTTACAGGTCTATCACTTCCGAAAAACGTATACAACGCCCACCCGGAACAATATATAAAGCTAAACGAACCGTTCACTGGGTACTTATGCGTACGAAAATCCATATTGATTTACCTGTTTTTACAAGGAAATAAAATCTGAAAAAAATATTTCTACATCCCATGGCCTTTCCCAACCATTTAAATTTTTCTCTTACAGGTCTAACACTTCTGAAAAACCCATACAACGCCCACCCGGAACAATATATAAAGCTAAACGAACCGTTCACTGGGCACTTATCCGTACGAAAATCCCTATTGTTTAACCTGTTTTTACAAGGAAATAAAGTGTGAAAAAAATATTTCTACATCCCATGGCCTTTCCCAACCATTTAAATTTTTCTCTTACAGGTCTAACACTTCCGAAAAACCAATACAACGCCCACCCGGAACAATATATAAAGCTAAACGAACCGTTCACTGGGTAGTTACACGTACGAAAATCCCTATTGATTTACCTGTTTTTACAAGGAAATAAAATGTGAAAAAAATATTTCTAAATCCCATGGCCTTTCCCAACCATTTAAATTTTTCTCTTACAGTTCTAACACTTCCGAAAAACCAATACAACGCCCACCCGGAACAATATATAAAGCTAAACGAACCGTTCACTGGGCACTTATCCGTACGAAAATCCATATTGATTTACCTGTTTTTACAAGGAAATAAAATGTGAAAAAAATATTTCTACATCCCATCGTCTTTCCCAACAATTTAAATTTTTCTCTTACAGGTCTAACACTTCCGAAAAACCAATACAACGCCCACCCGGAACAATATATAAAGCTAAACGAACCGTTCACTGGGTACTTATGCGTACGAAAATCCCTATTGATTTACCTGTTTTTACAAGGAAATAAAATATGAAAAAAATATTTCTACATCCCATGTCCTTTCCCAACCTTTAAAATTTTTCTCTTACAGGTCTAACACTTCTGAAAAACCAATACAACGCCGACCCGGAACAATATATAAAGCTAAACGAACCGTTCACTAGGTAGTTACACGTACAAAAATCCCTATTGATTTACCTGTTTTTACAAGGAAATAAAATGTGAAAAAAATATTTCTAAATGCCATGGCCTTTCCCAACCATTTAAATTTTTCTCTTACAGGTCTAACACTTCCGAAAAACCAATACAACGCCCTCCCAGAACAATATATAAAGCTAAACTAACCGTTCACTGGGTACTTACACGTACGAAAATCCCTATTGTTTTACCTGTTTTTACAAGAAAATAAAATGTGAAAAAAATATTTCTACATCCCATGGCCTTTCCCAACCATTTAAATATTTCTCTTACAGGTCTAACAGTTCAGAAAAACCAATACAACACCCACCCGGAACAATATATAAAGCTAAACGAACCGTTCACTGGGTACTTATACGTACGAAAATCCCAATTCATTTACCTGTTTTTACAAGGAAATAAAATGTGAAAAAAATATTTCTACATCCCATGGCCTTTCCCAGCCATTTAAATTTTTCTCTAACAGGTCTAAGACTTCCGAAAAACCAATACAACGCCCACCCGGAACTATATATAAAGCTAAACGAACCGTTCACTGGGTACTTAGACGTACGAAAATCCCTATTGATTTACATGATTTTACAAGGAAATAAAATGTTAAAAAAAATATTTCAACATCCCATGGCCTTTCCCAGCCATTTAAATTTTTCTCTTACAGGTCTAACACTTCCGAAAAACCTATACAACGCCCACCCGTTACAATATATAAAGCTAAACGAACCGTTCACTAGGTAGTTACACGTACAAAAATCCCTATTGATTTACCTGTTTTTACAAGGAAATAAAATGTGAAAAAAATATTTCTAAATCCCATGGCCTTTCCCAACCATTCAAATTTTTCTCTTACAGGTCTAACACTTCCGAAAAACCAATACAACGCCCACCCAGAACAATATATAAAGCTAAACGAACCGTTCACTGGGTAGTTACACGTACGAAAATCCCTATTGATTTACCTGTTTTTACAAGGAAATAAAATGTGAAAAAAATATTTCTAAATCCCATGGCCTTTCCCAACCATTTAAATTTTTCTCTTACAGGTCTAACACTTCCGAAAAACCAATACAACGCCCACCCGGAACAATATATAAAGCTAAACGAACCGTTCACTGGGCACTTATCCGTACGAAAATCCCTATTGATTTACCTGTTTTTACAAGGAAATAAAATGTGAAAAAAATATTTCTACATCCCATGGTCTTTCCCAACAATTTAAATTTTTCTCTTACAGGTCTAACACTTCCGAAAAACCAATACAACGCCCACCCGGAACAATATATAAAGCTAAACGAACCGTTCACTGGGTACTTATGCGTACGAAAATCCCTATTGATTTACCTGTTTTTACAAGGAAATAAAATATGAAAAAAATATTTCTACATCTTATGTCCTTTCCCAACCTTTAAAATTTTTCTCTTACAGGTCTAACACTTCTGAAAAACCAATACAACGCCTAACCGGAACAATATATAAAGCTAAACGAACCGTTCAATGGGCACTTATCCTTACGAAAATCCCTATTGATTTACCTGTTTTTACAAGGAAATAAAATGTGAAAAAAATATTTCTACATCCCATGGCCTTTCCCAACCATTTAAATTTTTCTCTTACAGATCTAACACTTCCGAAAAACCAATACAACGCCCACCCGAAACAATATATAAAGCTAAACGAACCGTTCACTGGGCACTTATCTGTATGTAAATCCCTATTTATTTACCTGTTTTTACAAGGAAATAAAATGTGAAAAAAATATTTCTACATCCCATGGCCTTTCCCAACCATTTAAATTTTTCTCTTACAGGTCTAACACTTCCGAAAAACCAATACAACGCCCACCCGGAACAATATATAAAGCTCAACGAACCGTTCACTGGGTACTTAGACGCACGAAAATCCCTATTGATTTACCTGTTTTTACAAGGAAATAAAATGTGAAAAAAATATTTCTACATCCCATGGCCTTTCCCAGCCATTTAAATTTTTCTCTTACAGGTCTAACACTTCCGAAGAACCAATACAACGCCTAACCGGAACAATATATAAAGCTAAACGAACCGTTCACTGGGTACTTATCCGTACGAAAATCCCTATTGATTTACCTGTTTTTACAAGGAAATAAAATGTGAAAAAAATATTTCTACATCCCATGGCCTTTCCCAGCCATTTAAATTTTTCTCTTACAGGTCTAACACTTCCGAAAAACAAATACAACGCCCTCCCAGAACAATATATAAAGATAAAGGAACAGTTCACTGGGTACTTACACGTACGAAAATCCCTATTGATTTACCTGTTTTTACAAGGAAATAAAATGTGAAAAAAATATTTCTACATCCCATGGCCTTTCCCAACTATTTAAATTTGTCTCTTACAGGTCTAACACTTCCGAAAAACCAATACAACGCCCACCCGAAACAATATATAAAGCTAAACGAACCGTTCACTGGGCACTTATCCGTACGAAAATCCCTATTGATTTACCTGATTTTACAAGGAAATAAAATGTGAAAAAAATATTTCTACATCCCATGGTCTTTCCCAACAATTTAAATTTTTCTCTTACAGGTCTATCACTTCCGAAAAACGTATACAACGCCCACCCGGAACAATATATAAAGCTAAACGAACCGTTCACTGGGTACTTATGCGTACGAAAATCCATATTGATTTACCTGTTTTTACAAGGAAATAAAATCTGAAAAAAATATTTCTACATCCCATGGCCTTTCCCAACCATTTAAATTTTTCTCTTACAGGTCTAACACTTCTGAAAAACCCATACAACGCCCACCCGGAACAATATATAAAGCTAAACGAACCGTTCACTGGGCACTTATCCGTACGAAAATCCCTATTGTTTAACCTGTTTTTACAAGGAAATAAAGTGTGAAAAAAATATTTCTACATCCCATGGCCTTTCCCAACCATTTAAATTTTTCTCTTACAGGTCTAACACTTCCGAAAAACCAATACAACGCCCACCCGGAACAATATATAAAGCTAAACGAACCGTTCACTGGGTAGTTACACGTACGAAAATCCCTATTGATTTACCTGTTTTTACAAGGAAATAAAATGTGAAAAAAATATTTCTAAATCCCATGGCCTTTCCCAACCATTTAAATTTTTCTCTTACAGTTCTAACACTTCCGAAAAACCAATACAACGCCCACCCGGAACAATATATAAAGCTAAACGAACCGTTCACTGGGCACTTATCCGTACGAAAATCCATATTGATTTACCTGTTTTTACAAGGAAATAAAATGTGAAAAAAATATTTCTACATCCCATCGTCTTTCCCAACAATTTAAATTTTTCTCTTACAGGTCTAACACTTCCGAAAAACCAATACAACGCCCACCCGGAACAATATATAAAGCTAAACGAACCGTTCACTGGGTACTTATGCGTACGAAAATCCCTATTGATTTACCTGTTTTTACAAGGAAATAAAATATGAAAAAAATATTTCTACATCCCATGTCCTTTCCCAACCTTTAAAATTTTTCTCTTACAGGTCTAACACTTCTGAAAAACCAATACAACGCCGACCCGGAACAATATATAAAGCTAAACGAACCGTTCACTAGGTAGTTACACGTACAAAAATCCCTATTGATTTACCTGTTTTTACAAGGAAATAAAATGTGAAAAAAATATTTCTAAATGCCATGGCCTTTCCCAACCATTTAAATTTTTCTCTTACAGGTCTAACACTTCCGAAAAACCAATACAACGCCCTCCCAGAACAATATATAAAGCTAAACTAACCGTTCACTGGGTACTTACACGTACGAAAATCCCTATTGTTTTACCTGTTTTTACAAGAAAATAAAATGTGAAAAAAATATTTCTACATCCCATGGCCTTTCCCAACCATTTAAATATTTCTCTTACAGGTCTAACAGTTCAGAAAAACCAATACAACACCCACCCGGAACAATATATAAAGCTAAACGAACCGTTCACTGGGTACTTATACGTACGAAAATCCCAATTCATTTACCTGTTTTTACAAGGAAATAAAATGTGAAAAAAATATTTCTACATCCCATGGCCTTTCCCAGCCATTTAAATTTTTCTCTAACAGGTCTAAGACTTCCGAAAAACCAATACAACGCCCACCCGGAACTATATATAAAGCTAAACGAACCGTTCACTGGGTACTTAGACGTACGAAAATCCCTATTGATTTACATGATTTTACAAGGAAATAAAATGTTAAAAAAAATATTTCAACATCCCATGGCCTTTCCCAGCCATTTAAATTTTTCTCTTACAGGTCTAACACTTCCGAAAAACCTATACAACGCCCACCCGTTACAATATATAAAGCTAAACGAACCGTTCACTAGGTAGTTACACGTACAAAAATCCCTATTGATTTACCTGTTTTTACAAGGAAATAAAATGTGAAAAAAATATTTCTAAATCCCATGGCCTTTCCCAACCATTCAAATTTTTCTCTTACAGGTCTAACACTTCCGAAAAACCAATACAACGCCCACCCAGAACAATATATAAAGCTAAACGAACCGTTCACTGGGTAGTTACACGTACGAAAATCCCTATTGATTTACCTGTTTTTACAAGGAAATAAAATGTGAAAAAAATATTTCTAAATCCCATGGCCTTTCCCAACCATTTAAATTTTTCTCTTACAGGTCTAACACTTCCGAAAAACCAATACAACGCCCACCCGGAACAATATATAAAGCTAAACGAACCGTTCACTGGGCACTTATCCGTACGAAAATCCCTATTGATTTACCTGTTTTTACAAGGAAATAAAATGTGAAAAAAATATTTCTACATCCCATGGTCTTTCCCAACAATTTAAATTTTTCTCTTACAGGTCTAACACTTCCGAAAAACCAATACAACGCCCACCCGGAACAATATATAAAGCTAAACGAACCGTTCACTGGGTACTTATGCGTACGAAAATCCCTATTGATTTACCTGTTTTTACAAGGAAATAAAATATGAAAAAAATATTTCTACATCTTATGTCCTTTCCCAACCTTTAAAATTTTTCTCTTACAGGTCTAACACTTCTGAAAAACCAATACAACGCCGACCCGGAACAATATATAAAGCTAAACGAACCGTTCACTAGGTAGTTACACGTACAAAAATCCCTATTGATTTACCTGTTTTTACAAGGAAATAAAATGTGAAAAAAATATTTCTAAATCCCATGGCCTTTCCCAACCATTTAAATTTTTCTCTTACAGGTCTAACACTTCCGAAAAACCAATACAACGCCCACCCGGAACAATATATAAAGCTAAACGAACCGTTCACTGGGCACTTATTCGTACGAAAATCCCTATTGTTTAACCTGTTTTTACAAGGAAATAAAGTGTGAAAAAATATTTCTACATCCCATGGCCTTTCCCAACCATTTAAATTTTTCTCTTACAGGTCTAACACTTCCGAAAAACCAATACAACGCCCTCCCAGAACAATATATAAAGCTAAACTAACCGTTCACTGGGTACTTACACGTACGAAAATCCCTATTGTTTTACCTGTTTTACAAGAAAATAAAATGTGAAAAAAATATTTCTACATCCCATGGCCTTTCCCAACCATTTAAATATTTCTCTTACAGGTCTAACAGTTCAGAAAAACCAATACAACGCCCACCCGGAACAATATATAAAGCTAAACGAACCGTTCACTGGGTACTTATACGTACGAAAATCCCAATTCATTTACCTGTTTTTACAAGGAAATAAAATGTGAAAAAAATATTTCTACATCCCATGGCCTTTCCCAGCCATTTAAATTTTTCTCTAACAGGTCTAAGACTTCCGAAAAACCAATACAACGCCCACCCGGAACTATATATAAAGCTAAACGAACCGTTCACTGGGTACTTAGAGGTACGAAAATCCCTATTGATTTACATGTTTTTACAAGGAAATAAAATGAGAAAAAAATATTTCTACATCCCATGGCCTTTCCCAGCCATTTAAATTTTTCTCTTACAGGTCTAACACTTCCGAAAAACCTATACAACGCCCACCCGGAACAATATATAAAGCTAAACGAACCGTTCACTGGGCACTTATCCTACGAAAATCCCTATTGATTTACCTGTTTTTACAAGGAAATAAAATGTGAAAAAAATATTTCTACATCCCATGGCCTTTCCCAACCATTTAAATTTTTCTCTTACAGGGCTAACACTTCTGAAAAACCAATACAACGCCGACCCGGAACAATATATAAAGCTAAACGAACCGTTCACTAGGTAGTTACACGTACAAAAATCCCTATTGATTTACCTGTTTTTACAAGGAAATAAAATGTGAAAAAAATATTTCTAAATCCCATGGCCTTTCCCAACCATTTAAATTTTTCTCTTACACGTCTAACACTTCTGAAAAACCAATACAACGCCCACCCAGAACAATATATAAAGCTAAACGAACCGTTCACTGGGCACTTATTCGTACGAAAATCCCTATTGTTTAACCTGTTTTTACAAGGAAATAAAGTGTGAAAAAAATATTTCTACATCCCATGGCCTTTCCCAACCCTTTAAATTTTTCTCTTACAGGTCTAACACTTCCGAAAAACCAATACAACGCCCACCCAGAACAATATATAAAGCTAAACGAACCGTTCACTGGGTAGTTACACGTACGAAAATCCCTATTGATTTACCTGTTTTTACAAGGAAATAAAATGTGAAAAAAATATTTCTAAATCCCATGGCCTTTCCCAACCATTTAAATTTTTCTCTTACAGGTCTAACACTTCCGAAAAACCAATACAACGCCCACCCGGAACAATATATAAAGCTAAACGAACCGTTCACTGGGTACTTATGCGTACGAAAATCCCTATTGATTTACCTGTTTTTACAAGGAAATAAAATATGAAAAAAATATTTCTACATCTTATGTCCTTTCCCAACCTTTAAAATTTTTCTCTTACAGGTCTAACACTTCTGAAAAACCAATACAACGCCGACCCGGAACAATATATAAAGCTAAACGAACCGTTCACTAGGTAGTTACACGTACAAAAATCCCTATTGATTTACCTGTTTTTACAAGGAAATAAAATGTGAAAAAAATATTTCTAAATCCCATGGCCTTTCCCAACCATTTAAATTTTTCTCTTACAGGTCTAACACTTCCGAAAAACCAATACAACGCTCACCCGGAACAATATATAAAGCTAAACGAACCGTTCACTGGGCACTTATTCGTACGAAAATCCCTATTGTTTAACCTGTTTTTACAAGGAAATAAAGTGTGAAAAAATATTTCTACATCCCATGGCCTTTCCCAACCATTTAAATTTTTCTCTTACAGGTCTAACACTTCCGAAAAACCAATACAACGCCCTCCCAGAACAATATATAAAGCTAAACTAACCGTTCACTGGGTACTTACACGTACGAAAATCCCTATTGTTTTACCTGTTTTTACAAGAAAATAAAATGTGAAAAAAATATTTCTACATCCCATGGCCTTTCCCAACCATTTAAATATTTCTCTTACAGGTCTAACAGTTCAGAAAAACCAATACAACGCCCACCCGGAACAATATATAAAGCTAAACGAACCGTTCACTGGGTACTTATACGTACGAAAATCCCAATTCATTTACCTGTTTTTACAAGGAAATAAAATGTGAAAAAAATATTTCTACATCCCATGGCCTTTCCCAGCCATTTAAATTTTTCTCTAACAGGTCTAAGACTTCCGAAAAACCAATACAACGCCCACCCGGAACTATATATAAAGCTAAACGAACCGTTCACTGGGTACTTAGACGTACGAAAATCCCTATTGATTTACATGTTTTTACAAGGAAATAAAATGAGAAAAAAATATTTCTACATCCCATGGCCTTTCCCAGCCATTTAAATTTTTCTCTTACAGGTCTAACACTTCCGAAAAACCTATACAACGCCCACCCGGAACAATATATAAAGCTAAACGAACCGTTCACTGGGCACTTATCCTACGAAAATCCCTATTGATTTACCTGTTTTTACAAGGAAATAAAATGTGAAAAAAATATTTCTACATCCCATGGCCTTTCCCAACCATTTAAATTTTTCTCTTACAGGGCTAACACTTCTGAAAAACCAATACAACGCCGACCCGGAACAATATATAAAGCTAAACGAACCGTTCACTAGGTAGTTACACGTACAAAAATCCCTATTGATTTACCTGTTTTTACAAGGAAATAAAATGTGAAAAAAATATTTCTAAATCCCATGGCCTTTCCCAACCATTTAAATTTTTCTCTTACACGTCTAACACTTCCGAAAAACCAATACAACGCCCACCCAGAACAATATATAAAGCTAAACGAACCGTTCACTGGGCACTTATTCGTACGAAAATCCCTATTGTTTAACCTGTTTTTACAAGGAAATAAAGTGTGAAAAAAATATTTCTACATCCCATGGCCTTTCCCAACCATTTAAATTTTTCTCTTACAGGTCTAACACTTCCGAAAAACCAATACAACGCCCTCCCAGAACAATATATAAAGCTAAACGAACCGTTCACTGGGTACTTATACGTACGAAAATCCCAATTCATTTACCTGTTTTTACAAGGAAATAAAATGTGAAAAAAATATTTCTACATCCCATGGCCTTTCCCAGCCATTTAAATTTTTCTCTAACAGGTCTAAGACTTCCGAAAAACCAATACAACGCCCACCCGGAACAATATATAAAGCTAAACGAACCGTTCACTGGGTACTTAGACGTACGAAAATCCCTATTGATTTACCTGTTTTTACAAGGAAATAAAATGTGAAAAAAATATTTCTACATCCCATGGCCTTTCCCAGCCATTTAAATTTTTCTCTTACAGGTCTAACACTTCCGAAAAACCTATACAACGCCCACCCGGAACAATATATAAAGCTAAACGAACCGTTCACTGGGCACTTATCCTACGAAAATCCCTATTGATTTACTTGTTTTTACAAGGAAATAAAATGTGAAAAAAATATTTCTACATCCCATGGCCTTTCCCAACCATTTAAATTTTTCTCTTACAGGGCTAACACTTCTGAAAAACCAATACAATGCCCACCCAGAACAATATATAAAGCTAAACGAACCGTTCACTGGGTACTTACACGTACGAAAATCCCTATTGATTTACCTGTTTTTACAAGGAAATAAAATGTGAAAAAAATATTTCTATATCCCATGGCCTTTCCCAACCATTTAAATTTTTCTCTTACAGGTCTAACACTTCGGAAAAACCAATACAACGCCCACCCGGAACAATATATAAAGCTAAACGAACCGTTCACTGGGCACTTATCCGTACGAAAATCCCTATTGATTTACCTGTTTTTACAAGGAAATAAAATGTGAAAAAAATATTTCTACATCCCATGGCCTTTCCCAACCATTTAAATTTTTCTCTTACACGTCTAACACTTCTGAAAAACCAATACAACGCCCACCCGGAACAATATATAAAGCTAAACGAACCGTTCACTGGGTAGTTACACGTACGAAAATCCCTATTGATTTACCTGTTTTTACAAGGAAATAAAATGTGAAAAAAATATTTCTACATCCCATGGCCTTTCCCAACCATTTACATTTTTCTCTAACAGGTCTAACACTTCCGAAAAACCAATACAACGCCCACACGGAACAATATATAAAGCTAAACAAACCGTTCACTGGGCACTTATCCGTACGAAAATCCCTATTGATTTACGTGTTTTTATAAGGAAATAAAATGTGAAAAAAATATTTCTACATCCCATGGCCTTTCCCAACCATTTAAATTTTTGTCTTACATGTCTAACACTTCCAAAAAACCAATACAACGCCCACCCGGAACAATATATAAAGCTAAACGAACCGTTCACTGGGTACTTACACGTACGAAAATCCCTATTGATTTACCTGTTTTTACAAGGAAATAAAATGTGAAAAAAATATTTCTACATTCCATGGCCATTCCCAACCATTTAAATTTTTGTCTTACATGTCTAACACTTCCGAAAAACCAATACAACGCCCACCCGGAACAATATATAAAGCTAACCGAACCGTTCACTGGGTACTTATACGTACGAAAATCCCTATTGATTTACCTGTTTTTACAAGGAAATAAAATGTGAAAAAATATTTCTACATCCCATGGCGTTTCCCAACCATTTAAATTTTTCTCTTACAGGTCTAACACTTCGGAAAAACCAATACAACGCCCACCCGGAACAATATATAAAGCTAAACGAACCGTTCACTGGGCACTTATCCGTACGAATATCCCTATTGATTTACCTGTTTTTACAAGGAAATAAAATGTGAAAAAAATATTTCTACATCCCATGGCCTTTCCCAACCATTTAAATTTTTCTCTTACAGGTCTAACACTTCCAAAAAACCAATACAACGCCCACCCGGAACAATATATAAAGCTAAACGAACCGTTCACTGGGCACTTATCCGTACGAAAATCCCTATTGATTTACCTGTTTTTACAAGGAAATAAAATGTGAAAAAAATATTTCTACATGCCATGGTCTTTCCCAACAATTAAAATTTTTCTCTTATAGGTCTAACACTTCCGAAAAACCAATACAACGCCCACCCGGAACAATATATAAAGCTAAACGAACCGTTCACTGGGCACTTATTCGTACGAAAATCCCTATTGATTTACCTGTTTTTACAAGGAAATAAAATGTGAAAAAAATATTTCTACATCCCATGGCCTTTCCCAGCCATTTAAATTTTTCTCTTACAGGTCTAACACTTCTGAAAAACCAATACAACGCCCTCCCAGAACAATATATAAAGATAAACGAACCGTTCACTGGGTACTTATGCGTACGAAAATCCCTATTGATTTACCTGTTTTTACAAGGAAATAAAATATGAAAAAAATATTTCTACATCCCATGTCCTTTCCCAACCTTTTAAATTTTTCTCTTACAGGTCTAACACTTCTGAAAAACCAATACAACGCCGACCCTGAACAATATATAAAGCTAAACGAACCGTTCACTAGGTAGTTACACGTACAAAAATCCCTATTGATTTACCTGTTTTTACAAGGAAATAAAATGTGAAAAAAATATTTCTAAATCCCATGGCCTTTCCCAACCATTTAAATTTTTCTCTTACAGGTCTAACACTTCCGAAAAACCAATACAATGCCCACCCGGAACAATATATAAAGCTAAACGAACCGTTCACTGGGCACTTATTCGTACGAAAATCCCTATTGTTTAACCTGTTTTTACAAGGAAATAAAGTGTGAAAAAAATATTTCTACATCCCATGGCCTTTCCCAACCATTTAAACTTTTCTCTTACAGGTCTAACACTTCCGAAAAACCAATACAACACCCTCCCAGAACAATATATAAAGCTAAACTAACCGTTCACTGGGTACTTACACGTACGAAAGTCCCTATTGTTTTACCTGTTTTTACAAGAAAATAAAATGTGAAAAAAATATTTCTACATCCCATGGCCTTTCCCAACCATTTAAATATTTCTCTTACAGGTCTAACAGTTCCGAAAAACCAATACAACGCCCACCCGGAACAATATATAAAGCTAAACGAACCGTTCACTGGGTACTTATACGTACGAAAATCCCAATTCATTTACCTGTTTTTACAAGGAAATAAAATGTGAAAAAAATATTTCTACATCCCATGGCCTTTCCCAACCGTTTAAATTTTTCTCTTACAGGTCTAACACTTCCAAAAAACCAATACAACGCCCACCCGGAACAATATATAAAGCTAAACGAACCGTTCACTGGGCACTTATCCGTACGAAAATCCCTATTGATTTACCTGTTTTTACAAGGAAATAAAATGTGAAAAAAATATTTCTACATGCCATGGTCTTTCCCAACAATTAAAATTTTTCTCTTACAGGTCTAACACTTCCGAAAAACCAATACAACGCCCACCCGGAACAATATATAAAGCTAAACGAACCGTTCACTGGGCACTTATTCGTACGAAAATCCCTATTGATTTACCTGTTTTTACAAGGAAATAAAATGTGAAAAAAATATTTCTATATCCCATGGCCTTTCCCAACCATTTAAATTTTTCTCTTAGAGGTCTAACACTTCCGAAAAACCAATACAACGCCCTCCCAGAACAATATATAAAGATAAACGAACAGTTCACTGGGTACTTACACGTACGAAAATCCCTATTGATTTACCTGTTTTTACAAGGAAATAAAATGTGAAAAAAATATTTCTACATCCCATGGCCCTTCCCAACCATTTAAATTTGTCTCTTACAGGTCTAACACTTCCGAGAAACCAATACAACGCCCACCCGAAACAATATATAAAGCTAAACGAACCGTTCACTGGGCACTTATCCGTACGAAAATCCCTATTGATTTACCTGATTTTACAAGGAAATAAAATGTAAAAAAAATATTTCTACATCCCATGGCCTTTCCCAACCATTTAAATTTTTCTCTTACAGGTCTAACACTTCCAAAAAACCAATACAACGCCCACCCGGAACAATATATAAAGCTAAACGAACCGTTCACTGGGCACTTATCCGTACGAAAATCCCTATTGATTTACCTGTTTTTACAAGGAAATAAAATGTGAAAAAAAATTTCTAAATCCCATGGCCTTTCCCAACCATTTAAATTTTTCTCTTACAGGTCTAACACTTCCGAAAAACCAATACAACGCCCACCCGAAACAATATATAAAGCTAAACGAACCGTTCACTGGGCACTTATCTGTATGTAAATCCCTATTGATTTACCTGTTTTTACAAGGAAATAAAATGTGAAAAAAATATTTCTACATCCCATGGCCTTTCCCAACCATTTAAATTTTTCTCTTACTGGTCTAAGACTTCTGAAAAACCAATACAACGCCCACCCGGAACAATATATAAAGCTAAACGAACCGTTCACTGGGTACTTAGACGTACGAAAATCCCTATTGATTTACCTGTTTTTACAAGGAAATAAAATGTGAAAAAAATATTTCTACATCCCATGGCCTTTCCCAGCCATTTAAATTTTTCTCTTACAGGTCTAACACTTCCGAAGAACCAATACAACGCCCAACCGGAACAATATATAAAGCTAAACGAACCGTTCACTGGGTACTTATCCGTACGAAAATCCCTATTGATTTACCTGTTTTTACAAGGAAATAAAATGTGAAAAAAATATTTCTACATCCCATGGCCTTTCCCAGCCATTTAAATTTTTCTCTTACAGGTCTAACACTTCTGAAAAACCAATACAACGCCCTCCCAGAACAATATATAAAGATAAACGTACAGTTCACTGGGTACTTACACGTACGAAAATCCCTATTGATTTACCTGTTTTTACAAGGAAATAAAATGTGAAAAAAATATTTCTACATCCCATGGCCTTTCCCAGCCATTTAAATTTTTCTCTTACAGGTCTAACACTTCCAAAAAACCAATACAACGCCCACCCGGAACAATATATAAAGTTAAACGAACCGTTCACTGGGCACTTATCCGTACGAAAATCCCTATTGATTTACCTGTTTTTACAAGGAAATAAAATGTGAAAAAAATATTTCTACATCCCATGGCCTTTCCCAGCCATTTAAATTTTCCTCTTACAGGTCTAACACTTCTGAAAAACCAATACAACGCCCTCCCAGAACAATATATAAAGATAAACGAACCGTTCACTGGGTACTTATGCGTACGAAAATCCCTATTGATTTACCTGTTTTTACAAGGAAATAAAATATGAAAAAAATATTTCTACATCCCATGTCCTTTCCCAACCTTTTAAATTTTTCTCTTACAGGTCTAACACTTCTGAAAAACCAATACAACGCCGACCCGGAACAATATATAAAGCTAAACGAACCGTTCACTAGGTAGTTACACGTACAAAAATCCCTATTGATTTACCTGTTTTTACAAGGAAATAAAATGTGAAAAAAATATTTCTAAATCCCATGGCCTTTCCCAACCATTTAAATTTTTCTCTTACAGGTCTAACACTTTCGAAAAACCAATACAACGCCCACCCGGAACAATATATAAAGCTAAACGAACCGTTCACTGGGCACTTATTCGTACGAAAATCCCTATTGTTTAACCTGTTTTTACAAGGAAATAAAGTGTGAAAAAAATATTTCTACATCCCATGGCCTTTCCCAACCATTTAAATTTTTCTCTTACAGGTCTAACACTTCCGAAAAACCAATACAACGCCCTCCCAGAACAATATATAAAGCTAAACTAACCGTTCACTGGGTACTTACACGTACGAAAATCCCTATTGATTTACCTGTTTTTACAAGAAAATAAAATGTGAAAAAAATATTTCTACATCCCATGGCCTTTCCCAACCATTTAAATATTTCTCTTACAGGTCTAACAGTTCCGAAAAACCAATACAACGCCCACCCGGAACAATATATAAAGCTAAACGAACCGTTCACTGGGTACTTATACGTACGAAAATCCCAATTCATTTACCTGTTTTTACAAGGAAATAAAATGTGAAAAAAATATTTCTACATCCCATGGCCTTTCCCAGCCATTTAAATTTTTCTCTAACAGGTCTAAGACTTCCGAAAAACCAATACAACGCCCACCCGGAACAATATATAAAGCTAAACGTTCCGTTCACTGGGTACTTAGACGTACGAAAATCCCTATTGATTTACATGTTTTTACAAGGAAATAAAATGTGAAAAAAATATTTCTACATCCCATGGCCTTTCCCAGCCATTTAAATTTTTCTCTTACAGGTCTAACACTTCCGAAAAACCAATACAACGCCCACCCGGAACAATATATAAAGCTAAACGAACCGTTCACTGGGCACTTATTCGTACGAAAATCCCTATTGATTTACCTGTTTTTACAAAGAAATAAAATGTGAAAAAAATATTTCTACATGCCATGGTCTTTCCCAACAATTAAAATTTTTCTCTTACAGGTCTAACACTTCCGAAAAACCAATACAACGCCCACCCGGAACAATATATAAAGCTAAACGAACCGTTCACTGGGCACTTATTCGTACGAAAATCCCTATTGATTTACCTGTTTTTACAAGGAAATAAAATGTGAAAAAAATATTTCTATATCCCATGGCCTTTCCCAACCATTTAAATTTTTCTCTTAGAGGTCTAACACTTCCGAAAAACCAATACAACGCCCTCCCAGAACAATATATAAAGCTAAACGAACCGTTCACTGGGTACTTAGACGTACGAAAATCCCTATTGATTTACCTGTTTTTACAAGGAAATAAAATGTGAAAAAAATATTTCTACATCCCATGGCCTTTCCCAGCCATTTAAATTTTTCTCTTACAGGTCTAACACTTCCGAAGAACCAATACAACGCCCAACCGGAACAATATATAAAGCTAAACGAACCGTTCACTGGGTACTTATCCGTACGAAAATCCCTATTGATTTACCTGTTTTTACAAGGAAATAAAATGTGAAAAAAATATTTCTACATCCCATGGCCTTTCCCAGCCATTTAAATTTTTCTCTTACACGTCTAACACTTCTGAAAAACCAATACAACGCCCTCCCAGAACAATATATAAAGATAAACGTACAGTTCACTGGGTACTTACACGTACGAAAATCCCTATTGATTTACCTGTTTTTACAAGGAAATAAAATGTGAAAAAAATATTTCTACATCCCATGGCCTTTCCCAGCCATTTAAATTTTTCTCTTACAGGTCTAACACTTCCAAAAAACCAATACAACGCCCACCCGGAACAATATATAAAGTTAAATGAACCGTTCACTGGGCACTTATCCGTACGAAAATCCCTATTGATTTACCTGTTTTTACAAGGAAATAAAATGTGAAAAAAATATTTCTACATCCCATGGCCTTTCCCAGCCATTTAAATTTTCCTCTTACAGGTCTAACACTTCTGAAAAACCAATACAACGCCCTCCCAGAACAATATATAAAGATAAACGAACCGTTCACTGGGTACTTATGCGTACGAAAATCCCTATTGATTTACCTGTTTTTACAAGGAAATAAAATATGAAAAAAATATTTCTACATCCCATGTCCTTTCCCAACCTTTTAAATTTTTCTCTTACAGGTCTAACACTTCTGAAAAACCAATACAACGCCGACCCGGAACAATATATAAAGCTAAACGAACCGTTCACTAGGTAGTTACACGTACAAAAATCCCTATTGATTTACCTGTTTTTACAAGGAAATAAAATGTGAAAAAAATATTTCTAAATCCCATGGCCTTTCCCAACCATTTAAATTTTTCTCTTACAGGTCTAACACTTTCGAAAAACCAATACAACGCCCACCCGGAACAATATATAAAGCTAAACGAACCGTTCACTGGGCACTTATTCGTACGAAAATCCCTATTGTTTAACCTGTTTTTACAAGGAAATAAAGTGTGAAAAAAATATTTCTACATCCCATGGCCTTTCCCAACCATTTAAATTTTTCTCTTACAGGTCTAACACTTCCGAAAAACCAATACAACGCCCTCCCAGAACAATATATAAAGCTAAACTAACCGTTCACTGGGTACTTACACGTACGAAAATCCCTATTGTTTTACCTGTTTTTACAAGAAAATAAAATGTGAAAAAAATATTTCTACATCCCATGGCCTTTCCCAACCATTTAAATATTTCTCTTACAGGTCTAACAGTTCCGAAAAACCAATACAACGCCCACCCGGAACAATATATAAAGCTAAACGAACCGTTCACTGGGTACTTATACGTACGAAAATCCCAATTCATTTACCTGTTTTTACAAGGAAATAAAATGTGAAAAAAATATTTCTACATCCCATGGCCTTTCCCAGCCATTTAAATTTTTCTCTAACAGGTCTAAGACTTCCGAAAAACCAATACAACGCCCACCCGGAACAATATATAAAGCTAAACGAACCGTTCACTGGGTACTTAGACGTACGAAAATCCCTATTGATTTACATGTTTTTACAAGGAAATAAAATGTGAAAAAAATATTTCTACATCCCATGGCCTTTCCCAGCCATTTAAATTTTTCTCTTACAGGTCTAACACTTCCGAAAAACCAATACAACGCCCACCCGGAACAATATATAAAGCTAAACGAACCGTTCACTGGGCACTTATTCGTACGAAAATCCCTATTGATTTACCTGTTTTTACAAGGAAATAAAATGTGAAAAAAATATTTCTATATCCCATGGCCTTTCCCAACCATTTAAATTTTTCTCTTAGAGGTCTAACACTTCCGAAAAACCAATACAACGCCCTCCCAGAACAATATATAAAGATAAACGAACAGTTCACTGGGTACTTACACGTACGAAAATCCCTATTGATTTACCTGTTTTTACAAGGAAATAAAATGTGAAAAAAATATTTCTACATCCCATGGCCCTTCCCAACCATTTAAATTTGTCTCTTACAGGTCTAACACTTCCGAGAAACCAATACAACGCCCACCCGAAACAATATATAAAGCTAAACGAACCGTTCACTGGGCACTTATCCGTACGAAAATCCCTATTGATTTACCTGATTTTACAAGGAAATAAAATGTAAAAAAAATATTTCTACATCCCATGGCCTTTCCCAACCATTTAAATTTTTCTCTTACAGGTCTAACACTTCCAAAAAACCAATACAACGCCCACCCGGAACAATATATAAAGCTAAACGAACCGTTCACTGGGCACTTATCCGTACGAAAATCCCTATTGATTTACCTGTTTTTACAAGGAAATAAAATGTGAAAAAAAATTTCTAAATCCCATGGCCTTTCCCAACCATTTAAATTTTTCTCTTACAGGTCTAACACTTCCGAAAAACCAATACAACGCCCACCCGAAACAATATATAAAGCTAAACGAACCGTTCACTGGGCACTTATCTGTATGTAAATCCCTATTGATTTACCTGTTTTTACAAGGAAATAAAATGTGAAAAAAATATTTCTACATCCCATGGCCATTCCCAACCATTTAAATTTTTCTCTTACTGGTCTAAGACTTCTGAAAAACCAATACAACGCCCACCCGGAACAATATATAAAGCTAAACGAACCGTTCACTGGGTACTTAGACGTACGAAAATCCCTATTGATTTACCTGTTTTTACAAGGAAATAAAATGTGAAAAAAATATTTCTACATCCCATGGCCTTTCCCAGCCATTTAAATTTTTCTCTTACAGGTCTAACACTTCCGAAGAACCAATACAACGCCCAACCGGAACAATATATAAAGCTAAACGAACCGTTCACTGGGTACTTATCCGTACGAAAATCCCTATTGATTTACCTGTTTTTACAAGGAAATAAAATGTGAAAAAAATATTTCTACATCCCATGGCCTTTCCCAGCCATTTAAATTTTCCTCTTACAGGTCTAACACTTCTGAAAAACCAATACAACGCCCTCCCAGAACAATATATAAAGATAAACGAACCGTTCACTGGGTACTTATGCGTACGAAAATCCCTATTGATTTACCTGTTTTTACAAGGAAATAAAATATGAAAAAAATATTTCTACATCCCATGTCCTTTCCCAACCTTTTAAATTTTTCTCTTACAGGTCTAACACTTCTGAAAAACCAATACAACGCCGACCCGGAACAATATATAAAGCTAAACGAACCGTTCACTAGGTAGTTACACGTACAAAAATCCCTATTGATTTACCTGTTTTTACAAGGAAATAAAATGTGAAAAAAATATTTCTAAATCCCATGGCCTTTCCCAACCATTTAAATTTTTCTCTTACAGGTCTAACACTTTCGAAAAACCAATACAACGCCCACCCGGAACAATATATAAAGCTAAACGAACCGTTCACTGGGCACTTATTCGTACGAAAATCCCTATTGTTTAACCTGTTTTTACAAGGAAATAAAGTGTGAAAAAAATATTTCTACATCCCATGGCCTTTCCCAACCATTTAAATTTTTCTCTTACAGGTCTAACACTTCTGAAAAACCAATACAACGCCGACCCGGAACAATATATAAAGCTAAACGAACCGTTCACTAGGTAGTTACACGTACAAAAATCCCTATTGATTTACCTGTTTTTACAAGGAAATAAAATGTGAAAAAAATATTTCTAAATCCCATGGCCTTTCCCAACCATTTAAATTTTTCTCTTACAGGTCTAACACTTTCGAAAAACCAATACAACGCCCACCCGGAACAATATATAAAGCTAAACGAACCGTTCACTGGGCACTTATTCGTACGAAAATCCCTATTGTTTAACCTGTTTTTACAAGGAAATAAAGTGTGAAAAAAATATTTCTACATCCCATGGCCTTTCCCAACCATTTAAATTTTTCTCTTACAGGTCTAACACTTCCGAAAAACCAATACAACGCCCTCCCAGAACAATATATAAAGCTAAACTAACCGTTCACTGGGTACTTACACGTACGAAAATCCCTATTGTTTTACCTGTTTTTACAAGAAAATAAAATGTGAAAAAAATATTTCTACATCCCATGGCCTTTCCCAACCATTTAAATATTTCTCTTACAGGTCTAACAGTTCCGAAAAACCAATACAACGCCCACCCGGAACAATATATAAAGCTAAACGAACCGTTCACTGGGTACTTATACGTACGAAAATCCCAATTCATTTACCTGTTTTTACAAGGAAATAAAATGTGAAAAAAATATTTCTACATCCCATGGCCTTTCCCAGCCATTTAAATTTTTCTCTAACAGGTCTAAGACTTCCGAAAAACCAATACAACGCCCACCCGGAACAATATATAAAGCTAAACGAACCGTTCACTGGGTACTTAGACGTACGAAAATCCCTATTGATTTACATGTTTTTACAAGGAAATAAAATGTGAAAAAAATATTTCTACATCCCATGGCCTTTCCCAGCCATTTAAATTTTTCTCTTACAGGTCTAACACTTCCGAAAAACCAATACAACGCCCACCCGGAACAATATATAAAGCTAAACGAACCGTTCACTGGGCACTTATTCGTACGAAAATCCCTATTGATTTACCTGTTTTTACAAGGAAATAAAATGTGAAAAAAATATTTCTATATCCCATGGCCTTTCCCAACCATTTAAATTTTTCTCTTAGAGGTCTAACACTTCCGAAAAACCAATACAACGCCCTCCCAGAACAATATATAAAGATAAACGAACAGTTCACTGGGTACTTACACGTACGAAAATCCCTATTGATTTACCTGTTTTTACAAGGAAATAAAATGTGAAAAAAATATTTCTACATCCCATGGCCCTTCCCAACCATTTAAATTTGTCTCTTACAGGTCTAACACTTCCGAGAAACCAATACAACGCCCACCCGAAACAATATATAAAGCTAAACGAACCGTTCACTGGGCACTTATCCGTACGAAAATCCCTATTGATTTACCTGATTTTACAAGGAAATAAAATGTAAAAAAAATATTTCTACATCCCATGGCCTTTCCCAACCATTTAAATTTTTCTCTTACAGGTCTAACACTTCCAAAAAACCAATACAACGCCCACCCGGAACAATATATAAAGCTAAACGAACCGTTCACTGGGCACTTATCCGTACGAAAATCCCTATTGATTTACCTGTTTTTACAAGGAAATAAAATGTGAAAAAAAATTTCTAAATCCCATGGCCTTTCCCAACCATTTAAATTTTTCTCTTACAGGTCTAACACTTCCGAAAAACCAATACAACGCCCACCCGAAACAATATATAAAGCTAAACGAACCGTTCACTGGGCACTTATCTGTATGTAAATCCCTATTGATTTACCTGTTTTTACAAGGAAATAAAATGTGAAAAAAATATTTCTACATCCCATGGCCTTTCCCAACCATTTAAATTTTTCTCTTACTGGTCTAAGACTTCTGAAAAACCAATACAACGCCCACCCGGAACAATATATAAAGCTAAACGAACCGTTCACTGGGTACTTAGACGTACGAAAATCCCTATTGATTTACCTGTTTTTACAAGGAAATAAAATGTGAAAAAAATATTTCTACATCCCATGGCCTTTCCCAGCCATTTAAATTTTTCTCTTACAGGTCTAACACTTCCGAAGAACCAATACAACGCCCAACCGGAACAATATATAAAGCTAAACGAACCGTTCACTGGGTACTTATCCGTACGAAAATCCCTATTGATTTACCTGTTTTTACAAGGAAATAAAATGTGAAAAAAATATTTCTACATCCCATGGCCTTTCCCAGCCATTTAAATTTTTCTCTTACAGGTCTAACACTTCTGAAAAACCAATACAACGCCCTCCCAGAACAATATATAAAGATAAACGTACAGTTCACTGGGTACTTACACGTACGAAGATCCCTATTGATTTACCTGTTTTTACAAGGAAATAAAATGTGAAAAAAATATTTCTACATCCCATGGCCTTTCCCAGCCATTTAAATATTTCTCTTACAGGTCTAACACTTCCAAAAAACCAATACAACGCCCACCCGGAACAATATATAAAGTTAAACGAACCGTTCACTGGGCACTTATCCGTACGAAAATCCCTATTGATTTACCTGTTTTTACAAGGAAATAAAATGTGAAAAAAATATTTCTACATCCCATGGCCTTTCCCAGCCATTTAAATTTTCCTCTTACAGGTCTAACACTTCTGAAAAACCAATACAACGCCCTCCCAGAACAATATATAAAGATAAACGAACCGTTCACTGGGTACTTATGCGTACGAAAATCCCTATTGATTTACCTGTTTTTACAAGGAAATAAAATATGAAAAAAATATTTCTACATCCCATGTCCTTTCCCAACCTTTTAAATTTTTCTCTTACAGGTCTAACACTTCTGAAAAACCAATACAACGCCGACCCGGAACAATATATAAAGCTAAACGAACCGTTCACTAGGTAGTTACACGTACAAAAATCCCTATTGATTTACCTGTTTTTACAAGGAAATAAAATGTGAAAAAAATATTTCTAAATCCCATGGCCTTTCCCAACCATTTAAATTTTTCTCTTACAGGTCTAACACTTTCGAAAAACCAATACAACGCCCACCCGGAACAATATATAAAGCTAAACGAACCGTTCACTGGGCACTTATTCGTACGAAAATCCCTATTGTTTAACCTGTTTTTACAAGGAAATAAAGTGTGAAAAAAATATTTCTACATCCCATGGCCTTTCCCAACCATTTAAATTTTTCTCTTACAGGTCTAACACTTCCGAAAAACCAATACAACGCCCTCCCAGAACAATATATAAAGCTAAACTAACCGTTCACTGGGTACTTACACGTACGAAAATCCCTATTGTTTTACCTGTTTTTACAAGAAAATAAAATGTGAAAAAAATATTTCTACATCCCATGGCCTTTCCCAACCATTTAAATATTTCTCTTACAGGTCTAACAGTTCCGAAAAACCAATACAACGCCCACCCGGAACAATATATAAAGCTAAACGAACCGTTCACTGGGTACTTATACGTACGAAAATCCCAATTCATTTACCAGTTTTTACAAGGAAATAAAATGTGAAAAAAATATTTCTACATCCCATGGCCTTTCCCAGCCATTTAAATTTTTCTCTAACAGGTCTAAGACTTCCGAAAAACCAATACAACGCCCACCCGGAACAATATATAAAGCTAAACGAACCGTTCACTGGGTACTTAGACGTACGAAAATCCCTATTGATTTACATGTTTTTACAAGGAAATAAAATGTGAAAAAAATATTTCTACATCCCATGGCCTTTCCCAGCCATTTAAATTTTTCTCTTACAGGTCTAACACTTCCGAAAAACCTATACAACGCCCACCCGGAACAATATATAAAGCTAAACGAACCGTTCACTGGGCACTTATCCTACGAAAATCCCTATTGATTTACCTGTTTTTACAAGGAAATAAAATATGAAAAAAATATTTCTACATCCCATGGCCTTTCCCAGCCATTTAAATTTTTCTCTTACAGGTCTAACACTTCTGAAAAACCAATACAACGCCCTCCCAGAACAATATATAAAGATAAACGAACCGTTCACTGGGTACTTATGCGTACGAAAATCCCTATTGATTTACCTGTTTTTACAAGGAAATAAAATATGAAAAAAATATTTCTACATCCCATGTCCTTTCCCAACCTTTTAAATTTTTCTCTTACAGGTCTAGCACTTCTGAAAAACCAATACAACGCCGACCCGGAACAATATATAAAGCTAAACGAACCGTTCACTAGGTAGTTACACGTACAAAAATCCCTATTGATTTACCTGTTTTTACAAGGAAATAAAATGTGAAAAAAATATTTCTAAATCCCATGGCCTTTCCCAACCATTTAAATTTTTCTCTTACAGGTCTAACACTTCCGAAAAACCAATACAACGCCCACCCGGAACAATATATAAAGCTAAACGAACCGTTCACTGGGCACTTATTCGTACGAAAATCCCTATTGTTTAACCTGTTTTTACAAGGAAATAAAGTGTGAAAAAAATATTTCTACATCCCATGGCCTTTCCCAACCATTTAAACTTTTCTCTTACAGGTCTAACACTTCCGAAAAACCAATACAACGCCCTCCCAGAACAATATATAAAGCTAAACTAACCGTTCACTGGGTACTTACACGTACGAAAATCCCTATTGTTTTACCTGTTTTTACAAGAAAATAAAATGTGAAAAAAATATTTCTACATCCCATGGCCTTTCCCAACCATTTAAATATTTCTCTTACAGGTCTAACAGTTCCGAAAAACCAATACAACGCCCACCCGGAACAATATATAAAGCTAAACGAACCGTTCACTGGGTACTTATCCTACGAAAATCCCAATTCATTTACCTGTTTTTACAAGGAAATAAAATGTGAAAAAAATATTTCTACATCCCATGGCCTTTCCCAGCCATTTAAATTTTTCTCTAAGAGGTCTAAGACTTCCGAAAAACCAATACAACGCCCACCCGGAACAATATATAAAGCTAAACGAACCGTTCACTGGGTACTTAGACGTACGAAAATCCCTATTGATTTACATGTTTTTACAAGGAAATAAAATGTGAAAAAAATATTTCTACATCCCATGGCCTTTCCCAGCCATTTAAATTTTTCTCTTACAGGTCTAACACTTCCGAAAAACCTATACAACGCCCACCCGGAACAATATATAAAGCTAAACGAACCGTTCACTGGGCACTTATCCTACGAAAATCCCTATTGATTTACCTGTTTTTACAAGGAAATAAAATATGAAAAAAATATTTCTACATCCCATGTCCTTTCCCAACCTTTTAAATTTTTCTCTTACAGGTCTAACACTTCTGAAAAACCAATACAACGCCGACCCGGAACAATATATAAAGCTAAACGAACCGTTCACTAGGTAGTTACACGTACAAAAATCCCTATTGATTTACCTGTTTTTACAAGGAAATAAAATGTGAAAAAAATATTTCTAAATCCCATGGCCTTTCCCAACCATTTAAATTTTTCTCTTACAGGTCTAACACTTCCGAAAAACCAATACAACGCCCACCCGGAACAATATATAAAGCTAAACGAACCGTTCACTGGGCACTTATTCGTACGAAAATCCCTATTGTTTAACCTGTTTTTACAAGGAAATAAAGTGTGAAAAAAATATTTCTACATCCCATGGCCTTTCCCAACCATTTAAATTTTTCACTTACAGGTCTAACACTTCCGAAAAACCAATACAACGCCCTCCCAGAACAATATATAAAGCTAAACTAACCGTTCACTGGGTACTTACACGTACGAAAATCCCTATTGTTTTACCTGTTTTTACAAGAAAATAAAATGTGAAAAAAATATTTCTACATCCCATGGCCTTTCCCAACCATTTAAATATTTCTCTTACAGGTCTAACAGTTCCGAAAAACCAATACAACGCCCACCCGGAACAATATATAAAGCTAAACGAACCGTTCACTGGGTACTTATACGTACGAAAATCCCAATTCATTTACCTGTTTTTACAAGGAAATAAAATGTGAAAAAAATATTTCTACATCCCATGGCCTTTCCCAGCCATTTAAATTTTTCTCTTACAGGTCTAACACTTCCGAAAAACCTATACAACGCCCACCCGGAACAATATATAAAGCTAAACGAACCGTTCACTGGGCACTTATCCTACGAAAATCCCTATTGATTTACCTGTTTTTACAAGGAAATAAAATGTGAAAAAAATATTTCTACATCCCATGGCCTTTCCCAACCATTTAAATTTTTCTCTTACAGGGCTAACACTTCTGAAAAACCAATACAATGCTACCCAGAACAATATATAAAGCTAAACGAACCGTTCACTGGGTACTTACATGTACGAAAATCCCTATTGATTTACATGTTTTTACAAGGAAATAAAATGTGAAAAAAATATTTCTACATCCCATGGCCTTTCCCAGCCATTTAAATTTTTCTCTTACAGGTCTAACACTTCCGAAAAACCTATACAACGCCCACCCGGAACAATATATAAAGCTAAACGAACCGTTCACTGGGCACTTATCCTACGAAAATCCCTATTGATTTACCTGTTTTTACAAGGAAATAAAATGTGAAAAAAATATTTCTACATCCCATGGCCTTTCCCAACCATTTAAATTTTTCTCTTACAGGGCTAACACTTCTGAAAAACCAATACAATGCTACCCAGAACAATATATAAAGCTAAACGAACCGTTCACTGGGTACTTACATGTACGAAAATCCCTATTGATTTACCTGTTTTTACAAGGAAATAAAATGTGAAAAAAATATTTCTATATCCCATGGCCTTTCCCAACCATTTAAATTTTTCTCTTACAGGTCTAACACTTCGGAAAAACCATTACAACGCCCACCCGGAACAATATATAAAGCTAAACGAACCGTTCACTGGGCACTTATCCGTACGAAAATCCCTATTGATTTACCTGTTTTTACAAGGAAATAAAGTGTGAAAAAAATATTTCTACATCCCATGGCCTTTCCCAACCATTTAAATTTTTCTCTTACAGGTCTAACACTTCCGAAAAACCAATACAACGCCCTCCCAGAACAATATATAAAGCTAAACTAACCGTTCACTGGGTACTTACACGTACGAAAATCCCTATTGTTTTACCTGTTTTTACAAGAAAATAAAATGTGAAAAAAATATTTCTACATCCCATGGCCTTTCCCAACCATTTAAATATTTCTCTTACAGGTCTAACAGTTCCGAAAAACCAATACAACGCCCACCCGGAACAATATATAAAGCTAAACGAACCGTTCACTGGGTACTTATACGTACGAAAATCCCAATTCATTTACCTGTTTTTACAAGGAAATAAAATGTGAAAAAAATATTTCTACATCCCATGGCCTTTCCCAGCCATTTAAATTTTTCTCTAACAGGTCTAAGACTTCCGAAAAACCAATACAACGCCCACCCGGAACAATATATAAAGCTAAACGAACCGTTCACTGGGTACTTAGACGTACGAAAATCCCTATTGATTTACATGTTTTTACAAGGAAATAAAATGTGAAAAAAATATTTCTACATCCCATGGCCTTTCCCAGCCATTTAAATTTTTCTCTTACAGGTCTAACACTTCCGAAAAACCTATACAACGCCCACCCGGAACAATATATAAAGCTAAACGAACCGTTCACTGGGCACTTATCCTACGAAAATCCCTATTGATTTACCTGTTTTTACAAGGAAATAAAATATGAAAAAAATATTTCTACATCCCATGGCCTTTCCCAGCCATTTAAATTTTTCTCTTACAGGTCTAACACTTCTGAAAAACCAATACAACGCCCTCCCAGAACAATATATAAAGATAAACGAACCGTTCACTGGGTACTTATGCGTACGAAAATCCCTATTGATTTACCTGTTTTTACAAGGAAATAAAATATGAAAAAAATATTTCTACATCCCATGTCCTTTCCCAACCTTTTAAATTTTTCTCTTACAGGTCTAGCACTTCTGAAAAACCAATACAACGCCGACCCGGAACAATATATAAAGCTAAACGAACCGTTCACTAGGTAGTTACACGTACAAAAATCCCTATTGATTTACCTGTTTTTACAAGGAAATAAAATGTGAAAAAAATATTTCTAAATCCCATGGCCTTTCCCAACCATTTAAATTTTTCTCTTACAGGTCTAACACTTCCGAAAAACCAATACAACGCCCACCCGGAACAATATATAAAGCTAAACGAACCGTTCACTGGGCACTTATTCGTACGAAAATCCCTATTGTTTAACCTGTTTTTACAAGGAAATAAAGTGTGAAAAAAATATTTCTACATCCCATGGCCTTTCCCAACCATTTAAACTTTTCTCTTACAGGTCTAACACTTCCGAAAAACCAATACAACGCCCTCCCAGAACAATATATAAAGCTAAACTAACCGTTCACTGGGTACTTACACGTACGAAAATCCCTATTGTTTTACCTGTTTTTACAAGAAAATAAAATGTGAAAAAAATATTTCTACATCCCATGGCCTTTCCCAACCATTTAAATATTTCTCTTACAGGTCTAACAGTTCCGAAAAACCAATACAACGCCCACCCGGAACAATATATAAAGCTAAACGAACCGTTCACTGGGTACTTATCCTACGAAAATCCCAATTCATTTACCTGTTTTTACAAGGAAATAAAATGTGAAAAAAATATTTCTACATCCCATGGCCTTTCCCAGCCATTTAAATTTTTCTCTAAGAGGTCTAAGACTTCCGAAAAACCAATACAACGCCCACCCGGAACAATATATAAAGCTAAACGAACCGTTCACTGGGTACTTAGACGTACGAAAATCCCTATTGATTTACATGTTTTTACAAGGAAATAAAATGTGAAAAAAATATTTCTACATCCCATGGCCTTTCCCAGCCATTTAAATTTTTCTCTTACAGGTCTAACACTTCCGAAAAACCTATACAACGCCCACCCGGAACAATATATAAAGCTAAACGAACCGTTCACTGGGCACTTATCCTACGAAAATCCCTATTGATTTACCTGTTTTTACAAGGAAATAAAATATGAAAAAAATATTTCTACATCCCATGTCCTTTCCCAACCTTTTAAATTTTTCTCTTACAGGTCTAACACTTCTGAAAAACCAATACAACGCCGACCCGGAACAATATATAAAGCTAAACGAACCGTTCACTAGGTAGTTACACGTACAAAAATCCCTATTGATTTACCTGTTTTTACAAGGAAATAAAATGTGAAAAAAATATTTCTAAATCCCATGGCCTTTCCCAACCATTTAAATTTTTCTCTTACAGGTCTAACACTTCCGAAAAACCAATACAACGCCCACCCGGAACAATATATAAAGCTAAACGAACCGTTCACTGGGCACTTATTCGTACGAAAATCCCTATTGTTTAACCTGTTTTTACAAGGAAATAAAGTGTGAAAAAAATATTTCTACATCCCATGGCCTTTCCCAACCATTTAAATTTTTCACTTACAGGTCTAACACTTCCGAAAAACCAATACAACGCCCTCCCAGAACAATATATAAAGCTAAACTAACCGTTCACTGGGTACTTACACGTACGAAAATCCCTATTGTTTTACCTGTTTTTACAAGAAAATAAAATGTGAAAAAAATATTTCTACATCCCATGGCCTTTCCCAACCATTTAAATATTTCTCTTACAGGTCTAACAGTTCCGAAAAACCAATACAACGCCCACCCGGAACAATATATAAAGCTAAACGAACCGTTCACTGGGTACTTATACGTACGAAAATCCCAATTCATTTACCTGTTTTTACAAGGAAATAAAATGTGAAAAAAATATTTCTACATCCCATGGCCTTTCCCAGCCATTTAAGTTTTTCTCTAACAGGTCTAAGACTTCCGAAAAACCAATACAACGCCCACCCGGAACAATATATAAAGCTAAACGAACCGTTCACTGGGTACTTAGACGTACGAAAATCCCTATTGATTTACATGTTTTTACAAGGAAATAAAATGTGAAAAAAATATTTCTACATCCCATGGCCTTTCCCAGCCATTTAAATTTTTCTCTTACAGGTCTAACACTTCCGAAAAACCTATACAACGCCCACCCGGAACAATATATAAAGCTAAACGAACCGTTCACTGGGCACTTATCCTACGAAAATCCCTATTGATTTACCTGTTTTTACAAGGAAATAAAATGTGAAAAAAATATTTCTACATCCCATGGCCTTTCCCAACCATTTAAATTTTTCTCTTACAGGGCTAACACTTCTGAAAAACCAATACAATGCTACCCAGAACAATATATAAAGCTAAACGAACCGTTCACTGGGTACTTACATGTACGAAAATCCCTATTGATTTACCTGTTTTTACAAGGAAATAAAATGTGAAAAAAATATTTCTATATCCCATGGCCTTTCCCAACCATTTAAATTTTTCTCTTACAGGTCTAACACTTCGGAAAAACCATTACAACGCCCACCCGGAACAATATATAAAGCTAAACGAACCGTTCACTGGGCACTTATCCGTACGAAAATCCCTATTGATTTACCTGTTTTTACAAGGAAATAAAATGTGAAAAAAATATTTCTACATCCCATGGCCTTTCCCAACCATTTAAATTTTTCTCTTACATGTCTAACACTTCCGAAAAACCAATACAACGCCCACCCGGAACAATATATAAAGCTAAACGAACCGTTCACTGGGTACTTACACGTACGAAAATCCCTATTGATTTACCTGTTTTTACAAGGAAATAAAATGTGAAAAAAATATTTCTACATCCCATGGCCATTCCCAACCATTTAAATTTTTCTCTTACAGGTCTAACACTTCCGAAAAACCAATACAACGCCCACCCGGAACAATATATAAAGATAAACGAACCGTTCACTGGGTACTTATGCGTACGAAAATCCCTATTGATTTACCTGTTTTTACAAGGAAATAAAATATGAAAAAAATATTTCTACATCCCATGTCCTTTCCCAACCTTTTAAATTTTTCTCTTACAGGTCTAGCACTTCTGAAAAACCAATACAACGCCGACCCGGAACAATATATAAAGCTAAACGAACCGTTCACTAGGTAGTTACACGTACAAAAATCCCTATTGATTTACCTGTTTTTACAAGGAAATAAAATGTGAAAAAAATATTTCTAAATCCCATGGCCTTTCCCAACCATTTAAATTTTTCTCTTACAGGTCTAACACTTCCGAAAAACCAATACAACGCCCACCCGGAACAATATATAAAGCTAAACGAACCGTTCACTGGGCACTTATTCGTACGAAAATCCCTATTGTTTAACCTGTTTTTACAAGGAAATAAAGTGTGAAAAAAATATTTCTACATCCCATGGCCTTTCCCAACCATTTAAACTTTTCTCTTACAGGTCTAACACTTCCGAAAAACCAATACAACGCCCTCCCAGAACAATATATAAAGCTAAAATAACCGTTCACTGGGTACTTACACGTACGAAAATCCCTATTGTTTTACCTGTTTTTACAAGAAAATAAAATGTGAAAAAAATATTTCTACATCCCATGGCCTTTCCCAACCATTTAAATATTTCTCTTACAGGTCTAACAGTTCCGAAAAACCAATACAACGCCCACCCGGAACAATATATAAAGCTAAACGAACCGTTCACTGGGCACTTATTCGTACGAAAATCCCTATTGTTTAACCTGTTTTTACAAGGAAATAAAGTGTGAAAAAAATATTTCTACATCCCATGGCCTTTCCCAACCATTTAAATTTTTCACTTACAGGTCTAACACTTCCGAAAAACCAATACAACGCCCTCCCAGAACAATATATAAAGCTAAACTAACCGTTCACTGGGTACTTACACGTACGAAAATCCCTATTGTTTTACCTGTTTTTACAAGAAAATAAAATGTGAAAAAAATATTTCTACATCCCATGGCCTTTCCCAACCATTTAAATATTTCTCTTACAGGTCTAACAGTTCCGAAAAACCAATACAACGCCCACCCGGAACAATATATAAAGCTAAACGAACCGTTCACTGGGTACTTATACGTACGAAAATCCCAATTCATTTACCTGTTTTTACAAGGAAATAAAATGTGAAAAAAATATTTCTACATCCCATGGCCTTTCCCAGCCATTTAAGTTTTTCTCTAACAGGTCTAAGACTTCCGAAAAACCAATACAACGCCCACCCGGAACAATATATAAAGCTAAACGAACCGTTCACTGGGTACTTAGACGTACGAAAATCCCTATTGATTTACATGTTTTTACAAGGAAATAAAATGTGAAAAAAATATTTCTACATCCCATGGCCTTTCCCAGCCATTTAAATTTTTCTCTTACAGGTCTAACACTTCCGAAAAACCTATACAACGCCCACCCGGAACAATATATAAAGCTAAACGAACCGTTCACTGGGCACTTATCCTACGAAAATCCCTATTGATTTACCTGTTTTTACAAGGAAATAAAATGTGAAAAAAATATTTCTACATCCCATGGCCTTTCCCAACCATTTAAATTTTTCTCTTACAGGGCTAACACTTCTGAAAAACCAATACAATGCTACCCAGAACAATATATAAAGCTAAACGAACCGTTCACTGGGTACTTACATGTACGAAAATCCCTATTGATTTACCTGTTTTTACAAGGAAATAAAATGTGAAAAAAATATTTCTATATCCCATGGCCTTTCCCAACCATTTAAATTTTTCTCTTACAGGTCTAACACTTCGGAAAAACCATTACAACGCCCACCCGGAACAATATATAAAGCTAAACGAACCGTTCACTGGGCACTTATCCGTACGAAAATCCCTATTGATTTACCTGTTTTTACAAGGAAATAAAATGTGAAAAAAATATTTCTACATCCCATGGCCTTTCCCAACCATTTAAATTTTTCTCTTACATGTCTAACACTTCCGAAAAACCAATACAACGCCCACCCGGAACAATATATAAAGCTAAACGAACCGTTCACTGGGTACTTACACGTACGAAAATCCCTATTGATTTACCTGTTTTTACAAGGAAATAAAATGTGAAAAAAATATTTCTACATCCCATGGCCATTCCCAACCATTTAAATTTTTCTCTTACAGGTCTAACACTTCCGAAAAACCAATACAACGCCCACCCGGAACAATATATAAAGCTAACCGAACCGTTCACTGGGTACTTATACGTACAAAAATCCCTATTGATTTACCTGTTTTTACAAGGAAATAAAATGTGAAAAAAATATTTCTACATCCCATGGCCTTTCCCAACCATTTAAATTTTTCTCTTACAGGTCTAACACTTCGGAAAAACCAATACAACGCCCACCCGGAACAATATATAAAGCTAAACGAACCGTTCACTGGGCACTTATCCGTACGAAAATCCCTATTGATTTACCTGTTTTTACAAGGAAATAAAATGTGAAAAAAATATTTCTACATCCCATGGCCTTTCCCAACCATTTAAATTTTTCTCTTACAGGTCTAACACTTCCAAAAAACCAATACAACGCCCACCCGGAACAATATATAAAGCTAAAGGAACCGTTCACTGGGCACTTATCCGTACGAAAATCCCTATTGATTTACCTGTTTTTACAAGGAAATAAAATGTGAAAAAAATATTTCTACATCCCATGGTCTTTCCCAACAATTAAAATTTTTCTCTTACAGGTCTAACACTTCCGAAAAACCAATACAATGCCCACCCGGAACAATATATAAAGCTAAACGAACCGTTCACTGGGCACTTATCCGTACGAAAATCCCTATTGATTTACCTGTTTTTACAAGGAAATAAAATATGAAAAAAATATTTCTACATCCCATGGCCTTTCCCAACCATTTAAATTATTCTCTTACAGGTCTAACACTTCTGAAAAACCAATACAACCCCCACCCGGAACAATATATAAAGCTAAACGAACCGTTCACTGGGCACTTATCCGTACGAAAATCCCTATTGATTTACCTGTTTTTACAAGGAAATAAAATGTGAAAAAAATATTTCTACATCCCATGGCCTTTCCCAACCATTTAAATTTTTCTCTTACACGTCTAACACTTCTGAAAAACCAATACAACCCCCACCCGGAACAATATATAAAGCTAAACGAACCGTTCACTGGGTAGTTACACGTACGAAAATCCCTATTGATTTACCTGTTTTTACAAGGAAATAAAATGTGAAAAAAATATTTCTACATCCCATGGCCTTTCCCAACCATTTACATTTTTCTCTACCAGGTCTAACACTTCCAAAAAACCAATACAACGCCCACCCGGAACAATATATAAAGCTAAACAAACCGTTCACTGGGCACTTCTCCATACGAAAATCCCTATTGATTTACCTGTTTGTACAAGGAATTAAAATGTGAAAAAAATATTTCTACATCCCATGGCCTTTCCCAGCCATTTAAATTTTTCTCTTACAGGTCTAACACTTCCGAAAAACCAATACAACGCCCACGCGGAACAATATATAAAGCTAAACGAACCGTTCACTGGGCACTTATCCTACGAAAATCCCTATTGATTTACCTGTTTTTACTAGGAAATAAAATGTGAAAAAAATATTTCTACATCCCATGGCCTTTCCCAACCATTTAAATTTTTCTCTTACAGGGCTAACACTTCTGAAAATCCAATACAATGCTACCCAGAACAATATATAAAGCTAAACGAACCGTTCACTGGGTACTTACATGTACGAAAATCCCTATTGATTTACCTGTTTTTACAAGGAAATAAAATGTGAAAAAAATATTTCTATATCCCATGGCCTTTCCCAACCATTTAAATTTTTCTCTTACAGGTCTAACACTTCGGAAAAACCATTACAACGCCCACCCGGAACAATATATAAAGCTAAACGAACCGTTCACTGGGCACTTATCCGTACGAAAATCCCTATTGATTTACCTGTTTTTACAAGGAAATAAAATGTGAAAAAAATATTTCTACATCCCATGGCCTTTCCCAACCATTTAAATTTTTCTCTTACATGTCTAACACTTCCGAAAAACCAATACAACGCCCACCCGGAACAATATATAAAGCTAAACGAACCGTTCACTGGGTACTTACACGTACGAAAATCCCTATTGATTTACCTGTTTTTACAAGGAAATAAAATGTGAAAAAAATATTTCTACATCCCATGGCCATTCCCAACCATTTAAATTTTTCTCTTACAGGTCTAACACTTCCGAAAAACCAATACAATGCCCACCCGGAACAATATATAAAGCTAACCGAACCGTTCACTGGGTACTTATACGTACAAAAATCCCTATTGATTTACCTGTTTTTACAAGGAAATAAAATGTGAAAAAAATATTTCTACATCCCATGGCCTTTCCCAACCATTTAAATTTTTCTCTTACAGGTCTAACACTTCGGAAAAACCAATACAACGCCCACCCGGAACAATATATAAAGCTAAACGAACCGTTCACTGGGCACTTATCCGTACGAAAATCCCTATTGATTTACCTGTTTTTACAAGGAAATAAAATGTGAAAAAAATATTTCTACATCCCATGGCCTTTCCCAACCATTTAAATTTTTCTCTTACAGGTCTAACACTTCCAAAAAACCAATACAACGCCCACCCGGAACAATATATAATGCTAAAGGAACCGTTCACTGGGCACTTATCCGTACGAAAATCCCTATTGATTTACCTGTTTTTACAAGGAAATAAAATGTGAAAAAAATATTTCTACATCCCATGGTCTTTCCCAACAATTAAAATTTTTCTCTTACAGGTCTAACACTTCCGAAAAACCAATACAATGCCCACCCGGAACAATATATAAAGCTAAACGAACCGTTCACTGGGCACTTATCCGTACGAAAATCCCTATTGATTTACCTGTTTTTACAAGGAAATAAAATATGAAAAAAATATTTCTACATCCCATGGCCTTTCCCAACCATTTAAATTATTCTCTTACAGGTCTAACACTTCTGAAAAACCAATACAACGCCCACCAGGAACAATATATAAAGCTAAACGAACCGTTCACTGGGCACTTATCCGTACGAAAATCCCTATTGATTTACCTGTTTTTACAAGGAAATAAAATGTGAAAAAAATATTTCTACATCCCATGGCCTTTCCCAACCATTTAAATTTTTCTCTTACACGTCTAACACTTCTGAAAAACCAATACAACCCCCACCCGGAACAATATATAAAGCTAAACGAACCGTTCACTGGGTAGTTACACGTACGAAAATCCCTATTGATTTACCTGTTTTTACAAGGAAATAAAATGTGAAAAAAATATTTCTACATCCCATGGCCTTTCCCAACCATTTACATTTTTCTCTACCAGGTCTAACACTTCCGAAAAACCAATACAACGCCCACCCGGAACAATATATAAAGCTAAACGAACCGTTCACTGGGTACTTACACGTACGAAAATCCCTATTGATTTACCTGTTTTTACAAGGAAATAAAATGTGAAAAAAATATTTCTACATCCCATGGCCATTCCCAACCATTTAAATTTTTCTCTTACAGGTCTAACACTTCCGAAAAACCAATACAACGCCCACCCGGAACAATATATAAAGCTAACCGAACCGTTCACTGGGTACTTATACGTACAAAAATCCCTATTGATTTACCTGTTTTTACAAGGAAATAAAATGTGAAAAAAATATTTCTACATCCCATGGCCTTTCCCAACCATTTAAATTTTTCTCTTACAGGTCTAACACTTCCGAAAAACCAATACAACGCCCTCCCAGAACAATATATAAAGCTAAACGAACCGTTCACTGGGCACCTATCCGTACGAAAATCCCTATTGATTTACCTAATTTTACAAGGAAATAAAATGTGAAAAAAATATTTCTACATCCCATGGCCTTTCCCAACCATTTAAATTGTTCTCTTACAGGTCTAACACTTCCAAAAAACTAATACAACGCCCACCCGGAACAATATATAAAGCTAAACGAACCGTTCACTGGGCACCTATCCGTACGAAAATCCCTATTGATTTACCTAATTTTACAAGGAAATAAAATGTGAAAAAAATATTTCTACATCCCATGGCCTTTCCCAACCATTTAAATTGTTCTCTTACAGGTCTAACACTTCCAAAAAACCAATACAACGCCCACCCGGAACAATATATAAAGCTAAACAAACCGTTCACTGGGCACTTCTCCATACGAAAATCCCTATTGATTTACCTGTTTGTACAAGGAATTAAAATGTGAAAAAAATATTTCTACATCCCATGGCCTTTCCCAGCCATTTAAATTTTTCTCTTACAGGTCTAACACTTCCGAAAAACCAATACAACGCCCACCCGGAACAATATATAAAGCTAAACGAACCGTTCACTGGGCACTTATCCTACGAAAATCCCTATTGATTTACCTGTTTTTACAAGGAAATAAAATGTGAAAAAAATATTTCTACATCCCATGGCCTTTCCCAACCATTTAAATTTTTCTCTTACAGGGCTAACACTTCTGAAAAACCAATACAATGCTACCCAGAACAATATATAAAGCTAAACGAACCGTTCACTGGGTACTTACATGTACGAAAATCCCTATTGATTTACCTGTTTTTACAAGGAAATAAAATGTGAAAAAAATATTTCTATATCCCATGGCCTTTCCCAACCATTTAAATTTTTCTCTTACAGGTCTAACACTTCGGAAAAACCATTACAACGCCCACCCGGAACAATATATAAAGCTAAACGAACCGTTCACTGGGCACTTATCCGTACGAAAATCCCTATTGATTTACCTGTTTTTACAAGGAAATAAAATGTGAAAAAAATATTTCTACATCCCATGGCCTTTCCCAACCATTTAAATTTTTCTCTTACATGTCTAACACTTCCGAAAAACCAATACAACGCCCACCCGGAACAATATATAAAGCTAAACGAACCGTTCACTGGGTACTTACACGTACGAAAATCCCTATTGATTTACCTGTTTTTACAAGGAAATAAAATGTGAAAAAAATATTTCTACATCCCATGGCCATTCCCAACCATTTAAATTTTTCTCTTACAGGTCTAACACTTCCGAAAAACCAATACAACGCCCACCCGGAACAATATATAAAGCTAACCGAACCGTTCACTGGGTACTTATACGTACAAAAATCCCTATTGATTTACCTGTTTTTACAAGGAAATAAAATGTGAAAAAAATATTTCTACATCCCATGGCCTTTCCCAACCATTTAAATTTTTCTCTTACAGGTCTAACACTTCGGAAAAACCAATACAACGCCCACCCGGAACAATATATAAAGCTAAACGAACCGTTCACTGGGCACTTATCCGTACGAAAATCCCTATTGATTTACCTGTTTTTACAAGGAAATAAAATGTGAAAAAAATATTTCTACATCCCATGGCCTTTCCCAACCATTTAAATTTTTCTCTTACAGGTCTAACACTTCCAAAAAACCAATACAACGCCCACCCGGAACAATATATAAAGCTAAAGGAACCGTTCACTGGGCACTTATCCGTACGAAAATCCCTATTGATTTACCTGTTTTTACAAGGAAATAAAATGTGAAAAAAATATTTCTACATCCCATGGTCTTTCCCAACAATTAAAATTTTTCTCTTACAGGTCTAACACTTCCGAAAAACCAATACAATGCCCACCCGGAACAATATATAAAGCTAAACGAACCGTTCACTGGGCACTTATCCGTACGAAAATCCCTATTGATTTACCTGTTTTTACAAGGAAATAAAATATGAAAAAAATATTTCTACATCCCATGGCCTTTCCCAACCATTTAAATTATTCTCTTACAGGTCTAACACTTCTGAAAAACCAATACAACGCCCACCAGGAACAATATATAAAGCTAAACGAACCGTTCACTGGGCACTTATCCGTACGAAAATCCCTATTGATTTACCTGTTTTTACAAGGAAATAAAATGTGAAAAAAATATTTCTACATCCCATGGCCTTTCCCAACCATTTAAATTTTTCTCTTACACGTCTAACACTTCTGAAAAACCAATACAACCCCCACCCGGAACAATATATAAAGCTAAACGAACCGTTCACTGGGTAGTTACACGTACGAAAATCCCTATTGATTTACCTGTTTTTACAAGGAAATAAAATGTGAAAAAAATATTTCTACATCCCATGGCCTTTCCCAACCATTTACATTTTTCTCTACCAGGTCTAACACTTCCGAAAAACCAATACAACGCCCACCCGGAACAATATATAAAGCTAAACGAACCGTTCACTGGGTACTTACACGTACGAAAATCCCTATTGATTTACCTGTTTTTACAAGGAAATAAAATGTGAAAAAAATATTTCTACATCCCATGGCCATTCCCAACCATTTAAATTTTTCTCTTACAGGTCTAACACTTCCGAAAAACCAATACAACGCCCACCCGGAACAATATATAAAGCTAACCGAACCGTTCACTGGGTACTTATACGTACAAAAATCCCTATTGATTTACCTGTTTTTACAAGGAAATAAAATGTGAAAAAAATATTTCTACATCCCATGGCCTTTCCCAACCATTTAAATTTTTCTCTTACAGGTCTAACACTTCCGAAAAACCAATACAACGCCCTCCCAGAACAATATATAAAGCTAAACGAACCGTTCACTGGGCACCTATCCGTACGAAAATCCCTATTGATTTACCTAATTTTACAAGGAAATAAAATGTGAAAAAAATATTTCTACATCCCATGGCCTTTCCCAACCATTTAAATTGTTCTCTTACAGGTCTAACACTTCCAAAAAACCAATACAACGCCCACCCGGAACAATATATAAAGCTAAACAAACCGTTCACTGGGCACTTCTCCATACGAAAATCCCTATTGATTTACCTGTTTGTACAAGGAATTAAAATGTGAAAAAAATATTTCTACATCCCATGGCCTTTCCCAACCATTTAAATTTTTCTCTTACAGGTCTAACACTTCCGAAAAACCAATACAACGCCCACCCGGAACAATATATAAAGCTAAACGAACCGTTCACTGGGCACTTATCCGTAAGAAAATCCCTATTGATTTATCTGTTTTTACAAGGAAGTAAAATGTGAAAAAAATATTTCTACATTCCATGGCCTTTCCCAACCATTTAAATTTTTCTCTTACAGGTCTAACACTTCCGAAAAACCAATACAATGCCCACCCGGAACAATATATAAAGCTAAATGAACCGTTCACTGGGCACTTATCTGTACGAAAATCCCTATTGATTTACCTATTTTTACAAGGAAATAAAATGTGAAAAAAATATTTCTACATCCCATGGCCTTTCCCAACCATTTAAATTTTTGTCTTACATGTCTAACACTTCCGAAAAACCAATACAACGCCCACCCGGAACAATATATAAAGCTAAACGAACCGTTCACTGGGTACTTACACGTACGAAAATCCCTATTGATTTACCTGTTTTTACAAGGAAATAAAATGTGAAAAAAATATTTCTATATCCCATGGCCTTTCCCAACCATTTAAATTTTTCTCTTACAGGTCTAACACTTCGGAAAAACCAATACAACGCCCACCCGGAACAATATATAAAGCTAAACGAACCGTTCACTGGGCACATATCCGTACGAAAATCCCTATTGATTTACCTGTTTTTACAAGGAAATAAAATGTGAAAAAAATATTTCTACATCCCATGGCCTTTCCCAACCATTTAAATTTTTCTCTTACACGTCTAACACTTCTGAAAAACCAATACAACGCCCACCCGGAACAATATATAAAGCTAACCGAACCGTTCACTGGGTACTTATACGTACGAAAATCCCTATTGATTTACCTGTTTTTACAAGGAAATAAAATGTGAAAAAAATATTTCTACATCCCATGGCCTTTCCCAACCATTTAAATTTTTCTCTTACAGGTCTAACACTTCGGAAAAACCAATACAACGCCCACCCGGAACAATATATAAAGCTAAACGAACCGTTCACTGGGCACTTATCCGTACGAAAATCCCTATTGATTTACCTGTTTTTACAAGGAAATAAAATGTGAAAAAAATATTTCTACATCCCATGGCCATTCCCAACTATTTAAATTTTTCTCTTACAGGTCTAACACTTCCAAAAAACCAATACAACGCCCACCCGGAACAATATATAAAGCTAAACGAACCGTTCACTGGGCACTTATCCGTACGAAAATCCCTATTGATTTACCTGTTTTTACAAGGAAATAAAATGTGGAAAAAAATATTTCTACATCCCATGGTCTTTCCCAACAATTAAAATTTTTCTCTTACAGGTCTAACACTTCCGAAAAACCAATACAACGCCCACCCGGAACAATATATAAAGCTAAACGAACCGTTCATTGGGCACTTATCCGTACGAAAATCCCTATTGATTTACCTGTTTTTACAAGGAAATAAAATATGAAAAAAATATTTCTACATCCCATGGCCTTTCCCAACCATTTAAATTATTCTCTTACAGGTCAAACACTTCTGAAAAACCAATACAACGCCCACCAGGAACAATATATAAAGCTAAACGAACCGTTCACTGGGCACTTATCCGTACAAAAATCCCTATTGTTTTCCCTGTTTTTACAAGGAAATAAAATGTGAAAAAAATATTTCTACATCCCATGGCCTTTCCCAACCATTTAAATTTTTGTCTTACATGTCTAACACTTCCGAAAAACCAATACAACGCCCACCCGGAACAATATATAAAGCTAAACGAACCGTTCACTGGGTACTTACACGTACGAAAATCCCTATTGATTTACCTGTTTTTACAAGGCAATAAAATGTGAAAAAAATATTTCTACACCCCATGGCCATTCCCAACCATTTAAATTTTTCTCTTACAGGTCTAACACTTCCGAAAAACCAATACAACGCCCACCCGGAACAATATATAAAGCTAAACGAACCGTTCACTGGGTACTTACACGTACGAAAATCCCTATTGATTTACCTGTTTTTACAAGGAAATAAAATGTGAAAAAATATTTCTATATCCCATGGCCTTTCCCAACCATTTAAATTTTTTTCTTACAGGTCTAACACTTCGGAAAAACCAATACAACGCCCACCCGGAACAATATATAAAGCTAAACGAACCGTTCACTGGGCACTTATCCGTACGAAAATCCCTTTTGATTTACCTGTTTTTACAAGGAAATAAAATGTGAAAAAAATATTTCTACATCCCATGGCCATTCCCAACCATTTAAATTTTTCTCTTACAGGTCTAACACTTCGGAAAAACCAATACAACGCCCACCAGGAACAATATATAAAGCTAAACGAACCGTTCACTGGGCACTTATCCGTACAAAAATCCCTATTGTTTTCCCTGTTTTTACAAGGAAATAAAATGTGAAAAAAATATTTCTACATCCCATGGCCTTTCCCAACCATTTAAATTTTTGTCTTACATGTCTAACACTTCCGAAAAACCAATACAACGCCCACCCGGAACAATATATAAAGCTAAACGAACCGTTCACTGGGTACTTACACGTACGAAAATCCCTATTGATTTACCTGTTTTTACAAGGAAATAAAATGTGAAAAAAATATTTCTACATCCCATGGCCATTCCCAACCATTTAAATTTTTCTCTTACAGGTCTAACACTTCCGAAAAACCCATACAACGCCCACCCGGAACAATATATAAAGCTAAACGAACCGTTCACTGGGTACTTACACGTACGAAAATCCCTATTGATTTACCTGTTTTTACAAGGAAATAAAATGTGAAAAAAATATTTCTACATCCCATAGCCATTCCCAACCATTTAAATTTTTCTCTTACAGGTCTAACATTTCCGAAAAACCAATACAACGCCCACCCGGAACAATATATAAAGCTAACCGAACCGTTCACTGGGTACTTATACGTACGAAAATCCCTATTGATTTACCTGTTTTTACAAGGAAATAAAATGTGAAAAAAATATTTCTACATCCCATGGCCTTTCCCAACCATTTAAATTTTTCTCTTACAGGTCTAACACTTCGGAAAAACCAATACAACGCCCACCCGGAACAATATATAAAGCTAAACGAACCGTTCACTGGGCACTTATCCGTACGAAAATCCCTATTGATTTACCTGTTTTTACAAGGAAATAAAATGTGAAAAAAATATTTCTACATCCCATGGCCTTTCCCAACCATTTAAAATATTCTCTTACAGGTCTAACACTTCTGAAAAACCAATACAACGCCCACCAGGAACAATATATAAAGCTAAACGAACCGTTCACTGGGCACTTATCCGTACGAAAATCCCTATTGTTTTCCCTGTTTTTACAAGGATATAAAATGTGAAAAAAATATTTCTACATCCCATGGCCTTTCCCAACCATTTAAATTTTTGTCTTACATGTCTAACACTTCCGAAAAACCAATACAACGCCCACCCGGAACAATATATAAAGCTAAACGAACCGTTCACTGGGTACTTACACGTACGAAAATCCCTATTGATTTACCTGTTTTTACAAGGAAATAAAATGTGAAAAAAATATTTCTACATCCCATGGCCTTTCCCAACCATTTAAATTTTTTTCTTACAGGTCTAACACTTCGGAAAAACCAATACAACGCCCACCCGGAACAATATATAAAGCTAAACGAACCGTTCACTGGGCACTTATCCGTACGAAAATCCCTATTGATTTACCTGTTTTTACAAGGAAATAAAATGTGAAAAAAATATTTCTACATCCCATGGCCTTTCCCAACCATTTAAAATATTCTCTTACAGGTCTAACACTTCTGAAAAACCAATACAACGCCCACCAGGAACAATATATAAAGCTAAACGAACCGTTCACTGGGCACTTATCCGTACGAAAATCCCTATTGTTTTCCCTGTTTTTACAAGGAAATAAAATGTGAAAAAAATATTTCTACATCCCATGGCCTTTCCCAACCATTTAAATTTTTGTCTTACATGTCTAACACTTCCGAAAAACCAATACAACGCCCACCCGGAACAATATATAAAGCTAAACGAACCGTTCACTGGGTACTTACACGTACGAAAATCCCTATTGATTTACCTGTTTTTACAAGGAAATAAAATGTGAAAAAAATATTTCTACATCCCATGGCCTTTCCCAACCATTTAAATTTTTTTCTTACAGGTCTAACACTTCGGAAAAACCAATACAACGCCCACCCGGAACAATATATAAAGCTAAACGAACCGTTCACTGGGCACTTATCCGTACGAAAATCCCTTTTGATTTACCTGTTTTTACAAGGAAATAAAATGTGAAAAAAATATTTCTACATCCCATGGCCATTCCCAACCATTTAAATTTTTCTCTTACAGGTCTAACACTTCGGAAAAACCAATACAACGCCCACCAGGAACAATATATAAAGCTAAACGAACCGTTCACTGGGCACTTATCCGTACAAAAATCCCTATTGTTTTCCCTGTTTTTACAAGGAAATAAAATGTGAAAAAAATATTTCTACATCCCATGGCCTTTCCCAACCATTTAAATTTTTGTCTTACATGTCTAACACTTCCGAAAAACCAATACAACGCCCACCCGGAACAATATATAAAGCTAAACGAACCGTTCACTGGGTACTTACACGTACGAAAATCCCTATTGATTTACCTGTTTTTACAAGGAAATAAAATGTGAAAAAAATATTTCTACATCCCATGGCCATTCCCAACCATTTAAATTTTTCTCTTACAGGTCTAACACTTCCGAAAAACCCATACAACGCCCACCCGGAACAATATATAAAGCTAAACGAACCGTTCACTGGGTACTTACACGTACGAAAATCCCTATTGATTTACCTGTTTTTACAAGGAAATAAAATGTGAAAAAAATATTTCTACATCCCATAGCCATTCCCAACCATTTAAATTTTTCTCTTACAGGTCTAACATTTCCGAAAAACCAATACAACGCCCACCCGGAACAATATATAAAGCTAACCGAAACGTTCACTGGGTACTTATACGTACGAAAATCCCTATTGATTTACCTGTTTTTACAAGGAAATAAAATGTGAAAAAAATATTTCTACATCCCATGGCCTTTCCCAACCATTTAAATTTTTCTCTTACAGGTCTAACACTTCGGAAAAACCAATACAACGCCCACCCGGAACAATATATAAAGCTAAACGAACCGTTCACTGGGCACTTATCCGTACGAAAATCCCTATTGATTTACCTGTTTTTACAAGGAAATAAAATGTGAAAAAAATATTTCTACATCCCATGGCCTTTCCCAACCATTTAAAATATTCTCTTACAGGTCTAACACTTCTGAAAAACCAATACAACGCCCACCAGGAACAATATATAAAGCTAAACGAACCGTTCACTGGGCACTTATCCGTACGAAAATCCCTATTGTTTTCCCTGTTTTTACAAGGAAATAAAATGTGAAAAAAATATTTCTACATCCCATGGCCTTTCCCAACCATTTAAATTTTTGTCTTACATGTCTAACACTTCCGAAAAACCAATACAACGCCCACCCGGAACAATATATAAAGCTAAACGAACCGTTCACTGGGTACTTACACGTACGAAAATCCCTATTGATTTACCTGTTTTTACAAGGAAATAAAATGTGAAAAAAATATTTCTACATCCCATGGCCTTTCCCAACCATTTAAATTTTTTTCTTACAGGTCTAACACTTCGGAAAAACCAATACAACGCCCACCCGGAACAATATATAAAGCTAAACGAACCGTTCACTGGGCACTTATCCGTACGAAAATCCCTTTTGATTTACCTGTTTTTACAAGGAAATAAAATGTGAAAAAAATATTTCTACATCCCATGGCCTTTCCCAACCATTTAAATTTTTCTCTTACAGGTCTAACACTTCGGAAAAACCAATACAACGCCCACCCGGAACAATATATAAAGCTAAACGAACCGTTCACTGGGCACTTATCCGTACGAAAATCCCTATTGATTTACCTGTTTTTACAAGGAAATAAAATGTGAAAAAAATATTTCTACATCCCATGGCCTTTCCCAACCATTTAAATTTTTCTCTTACAGGTCTAACACTTCCGAAAAACCAATACAACGCCCACCCGGAACAATATATAAAGCTAAACGAACCGTTCACTGGGCACTTATCCGTACGAAAATCCCTATTGATTTACCTGTTTTTACAAGGAAATAAAATATGAAAAAAATATTTCTACATCCCATGGCCTTTCCCAACCATTTAAAATATTCTCTTACAGGTCTAACACTTCTGAAAAACCAATACAACGCCCACCAGGAACAATATATAAAGCTAAACGAACCGTTCACTGGGCACTTATCCGTACGAAAATCCCTATTGTTTTCCCTGTTTTTACAAGGAAATAAAATGTGAAAAAAATATTTCTACATCCCATGGCCTTTCCCAACCATTTAAATTTTTGTCTTACATGTCTAACACTTCCGAAAAACCAATACAACGCCCACCCGGAACAATATATAAAGCTAAACGAACCGTTCACTGGGTACTTACACGTACGAAAATCCCTATTGATTTACCTGTTTTTACAAGGAAATAAAATGTGAAAAAAATATTTCTACATCCCATGGCCTTTCCCAACCATTTAAATTTTTTTCTTACAGGTCTAACACTTCGGAAAAACCAATACAACGCCCACCCGGAACAATATATAAAGCTAAACGAACCGTTCACTGGGCACTTATCCGTACGAAAATCCCTTTTGATTTACCTGTTTTTACAAGGAAATAAAATGTGAAAAAAATATTTCTACATCCCATGGCCATTCCCAACCATTTAAATTTTTCTCTTACAGGTCTAACACTTCCAAAAAACCAATACAACGCCCACCCGGAACAATATATAAAGCTAAACGAACAGTTCACTGGGCACTTATCCGTACGAAAATCCCTATTGATTTACCTCTTTTTACAAGGAAATAAAATGTGAAAAAAATATTTCTACATCCCATGGTCTTTCCCAACAATTAAAATTTTTCTCTTACAGGTCTAACACTTCCGAAAAACCAATACAACGCCCACCCGGAACAATATATAAAGCTAAACGAACCGTTCATTGGGCACTTATCCGTACGAAAATCCCTATTGATTTACCTGTTTTTACAAGGAAATAAAATATGAAAAAAATATTTCTACATCCCATGGCCTTTCCCAACCATTTAAATTATTCTCTTACAGGTCTAACACTTCTGAAAAACCAATACAACGCCCACCAGGAACAATATATAAAGCTAAACGAACCGTTCACTGGGCACTTATCCGTACAAAAATCCCTATTGTTTTCCCTGTTTTTACAAGGAAATAAAATGTGAAAAAAATATTTCTACATCCCATGGCCTTTCCCAACCATTTAAATTTTTGTCTTACAGGTCTAACACTTCCGAAAAACCAATACAACGCCCACCCGGAACAATATATAAAGCTAAACGAACCGTTCACTGGGCACTTATCCGTACGAAAATCCCTATTGATTTACCTGTTTTTACAAGGAAATAAAATATGAAAAAAATATTTCTACATCCCATGGCCTTTCCCAACCATTTAAAATATTCTCTTACAGGTCTAACACTTCTGAAAAACCAATACAACGCCCACCAGGAACAATATATAAAGCTAAACGAACCGTTCACTGGGCACTTATCCGTACGAAAATCCCTATTGTTTTCCCTGTTTTTACAAGGAAATAAAATGTGAAAAAAATATTTCTACATCCCATGGCCTTTCCCAACCATTTAAATTTTTGTCTTACATGTCTAACACTTCCGAAAAACCAATACAACGCCCACCCGGAACAATATATAAAGCTAAACGAACCGTTCACTGGGTACTTACACGTACGAAAATCCCTATTGATTTACCTGTTTTTACAAGGAAATAAAATGTGAAAAAAATATTTCTACATCCCATGGCCTTTCCCAACCATTTAAATTTTTTTCTTACAGGTCTAACACTTCGGAAAAACCAATACAACGCCCACCCGGAACAATATATAAAGCTAAACGAACCGTTCACTGGGCACTTATCCGTACGAAAATCCCTTTTGATTTACCTGTTTTTACAAGGAAATAAAATGTGAAAAAAATATTTCTACATCCCATGGCCATTCCCAACCATTTAAATTTTTCTCTTACAGGTCTAACACTTCCAAAAAACCAATACAACGCCCACCCGGAACAATATATAAAGCTAAACGAACCGTTCACTGGGCACTTATCCGTACGAAAATCCCTATTGATTTACCTCTTTTTACAAGGAAATAAAATGTGAAAAAAATATTTCTACATCCCATGGTCTTTCCCAACAATTAAAATTTTTCTCTTACAGGTCTAACACTTCCGAAAAACCAATACAACGCCCACCCGGAACAATATATAAAGCTAAACGAACCGTTCATTGGGCACTTATCCGTACGAAAATCCCTATTGATTTACCTGTTTTTACAAGGAAATAAAATATGAAAAAAATATTTCTACATCCCATGGCCTTTCCCAACCATTTAAATTATTCTCTTACAGGTCTAACACTTCTGAAAAACCAATACAACGCCCACCAGGAACAATATATAAAGCTAAACGAACCGTTCACTGGGCACTTATCCGTACAAAAATCCCTATTGTTTTCCCTGTTTTTACAAGGAAATAAAATGTGAAAAAAATATTTCTACATCCCATGGCCTTTCCCAACCATTTAAATTTTTGTCTTACATGTCTAACACTTCCGAAAAACCAATACAACGCCCACCCGGAACAATATATAAAGCTAAACGAACCGTTCACTGGGTACTTACACGTACGAAAATCCCTATTGATTTACCTGTTTTTACAAGGAAATAAAATGTGAAAAAAATATTTCTACATCCCATGGCCATTCCCAACCATTTAAATTTTTCTCTTACAGGTCTAACACTTCCGAAAAACCCATACAACGCCCACCCGGAACAATATATAAAGCTAAACGAACCGTTCACTGGGTACTTACACGTACGAAAATCCCTATTGATTTACCTGTTTTTACAAGGAAATAAAATGTGAAAAAAATATTTCTACATCCCATAGCCATTCCCAACCATTTAAATTTTTCTCTTACAGGTCTAACATTTCCGAAAAACCAATACAATGCCCACCCGGAACAATATATAAAGCTAACCGAACCGTTCACTGGGTACTTATACGTACGAAAATCCCTATTGATTTACCTGTTTTTACAAGGAAATAAAATGTGAAAAAAATATTTCTACATCCCATGGCCTTTCCCAACCATTTAAATTTTTCTCTTACAGGTCTAACACTTCGGAAAAACCAATACAACGCCCACCCGGAACAATATATAAAGCTAAACGAACCGTTCACTGGGCACTTATCCGTACGAAAATCCCTATTGATTTACCTGTTTTTACAAGGAAATAAAATGTGAAAAAAATATTTCTACATCCCATGGCCTTTCCCAACCATTTAAAATATTCTCTTACAGGTCTAACACTTCTGAAAAACCAATACAACGCCCACCAGGAACAATATATAAAGCTAAACGAACCGTTCACTGGGCACTTCTCCGTACGAAAATCCCTATTGTTTTCCCTGTTTTTACAAGGAAATAAAATGTGAAAAAAATATTTCTACATCCCATGGCCTTTCCCAACCATTTAAATTTTTGTCTTACATGTCTAACACTTCCGAAAAACCAATACAACGCCCACCCGGAACAATATATAAAGCTAAACGAACCGTTCACTGGGTACTTACACGTACGAAAATCCCTATTGATTTACCTGTTTTTACAAGGAAATAAAATGTGAAAAAAATATTTCTACATCCCATGGCCTTTCCCAACCATTTAAATTTTTTTCTTACAGGTCTAACACTTCGGAAAAACCAATACAACGCCCACCCGGAACAATATATAAAGCTAAACGAACCGTTCACTGGGCACTTATCCGTACGAAAATCCCTTTTGATTTACCTGTTTTTACAAGGAAATAAAATGTGAAAAAAATATTTCTACATCCCATGGCCATTCCCAACCATTTAAATTTTTCTCTTACAGGTCTAACACTTCCAAAAAACCAATACAACGCCCACCCGGAACAATATATAAAGCTAAACGAACCGTTCACTGGGCACTTATCCGTACGAAAATCCCTATTGATTTACCTGTTTTTACAAGGAAATAAAATGTGAAAAAAATATTTCTACATCCCATGGTCTTTCCCAACAATTAAAATTTTTCTCTTACAGGTCTAACACTTCCGAAAAACCAATACAACGCCCACCCGGAACAATATATAAAGCTAAACGAACCGTTCATTGGGCACTTATCCGTACGAAAATCCCTATTGATTTACCTGTTTTTACAAGGAAATAAAATATGAAAAAAATATTTCTACATCCCATGGCCTTTCCCAACCATTTAAATTATTCTCTTACAGGTCTAACACTTCTGAAAAACCAATACAACGCCCACCAGGAACAATATATAAAGCTAAACGAACCGTTCACTGGGCACTTATCCGTACAAAAATCCCTATTGTTTTCCCTGTTTTTACAAGGAAATAAAATGTGAAAAAAATATTTCTACATCCCATGGCCTTTCCCAACCATTTAAATTTTTGTCTTACATGTCTAACACTTCCGAAAAACCAATACAACGCCCACCCGGAACAATATATAAAGCTAAACGAACCGTTCACTGGGTACTTACACGTACGAAAATCCCTATTGATTTACCTGTTTTTACAAGGAAATAAAATGTGAAAAAAATATTTCTACATCCCATGGCCATTCCCAACCATTTAAATTTTTCTCTTACAGGTCTAACACTTCCGAAAAACCCATACAACGCCCACCCGGAACAATATATAAAGCTAAACGAACCGTTCACTGGGTACTTACACGTACGAAAATCCCTATTGATTTACCTGTTTTTACAAGGAAATAAAATGTGAAAAAAATATTTCTACATCCCATAGCCATTCCCAACCATTTAAATTTTTCTCTTACAGGTCTAACATTTCCGAAAAACCAATACAACGCCCACCCGGAACAATATATAAAGCTAACCGAACCGTTCACTGGGTACTTATACGTACGAAAATCCCTATTGATTTACCTGTTTTTACAAGGAAATAAAATGTGAAAAAAATATTTCTACATCCCATGGCCTTTCCCAACCATTTAAATTTTTCTCTTACAGGTCTAACACTTCGGAAAAACCAATACAACGCCCACCCGGAACAATATATAAAGCTAAACGAACCGTTCACTGGGCACTTATCCGTACGAAAATCCCTATTGATTTACCTGTTTTTACAAGGAAATAAAATGTGAAAAAAATATTTCTACATCCCATGGCTTTTCCCAACCATTTAAATTTTTCTCTTACAGGTCTAACACTTCCGAAAAACCAATACAACGCCCACCCGGAACAATATATAAAGCTAAACGAACCGTTCACTGGGCACTTATCCGTACGAAAATCCCTATTGATTTACCTGTTTTTACAAGGAAATAAAATATGAAAAAAATATTTCTACATCCCATGGCCTTTCCCAACCATTTAAAATATTCTCTTACAGGTCTAACACTTCTGAAAAACCAATACAACGCCCACCAGGAACAATATATAAAGCTAAACGAACCGTTCACTGGGCACTTATCCGTACGAAAATCCCTATTGTTTTCCCTGTTTTTACAAGGAAATAAAATGTGAAAAAATATTTCTACATCCCATGGCCTTTCCCAACCATTTAAATTTTTGTCTTACATGTCTAACACTTCCGAAAAACCAATACAACGCCCACCCGGAACAATATATAAAGCTAAACGAACCGTTCACTGGGTACTTACACGTACGAAAATCCCTATTGATTTACCTGTTTTTACAAGGAAATAAAATGTGAAAAAAATATTTCTACATCCCATGGCCATTCCCAACCATTTAAATTTTTCTCTTACAGGTCTAACACTTCCGAAAAACCAATACAACGCCCACCCGGAACAATATATAAAGCTAAACGAACCGTTCACTGGGCACTTATCCGTACGAAAATCCCTTTTGATTTACCTGTTTTTACAAGGAAATAAAATGTGAAAAAAATATTTCTACATCCCATGGCCATTCCCAACCATTTAAATTTTTCTCTTACAGGTCTAACACTTCCAAAAAACCAATACAACGCCCACCCGGAACAATATATAAAGCTAAACGAACCGTTCACTGGGCACTTATCCGTACGAAAATCCCTATTGATTTACCTCTTTTTACAAGGAAATAAAATGTGAAAAAAATATTTCTACATCCCATGGTCTTTCCCAACAATTAAAATTTTTCTCTTACAGGTCTAACACTTCCGAAAAACCAATACAACGCCCACCCGGAACAATATATAAAGCTAAACGAACCGTTCATTGGGCACTTATCCGTACGAAAATCCCTATTGATTTACCTGTTTTTACAAGGAAATAAAATATGAAAAAAATATTTCTACATCCCATGGCCTTTCCCAACCATTTAAATTATTCTCTTACAGGTCTAACACTTCTGAAAAACCAATACAACGCCCACCAGGAACAATATATAAAGCTAAACGAACCGTTCACTGGGCACTTATCCGTACAAAAATCCCTATTGTTTTCCCTGTTTTTACAAGGAAATAAAATGTGAAAAAAATATTTCTACATCCCATGGCCTTTCCCAACCATTTAAATTTTTGTCTTACAGGTCTAACACTTCCGAAAAACCAATACAACGCCCACCCGGAACAATATATAAAGCTAAACGAACCGTTCACTGGGCACTTATCCGTACGAAAATCCCTATTGATTTACCTGTTTTTACAAGGAAATAAAATATGAAAAAAATATTTCTACATCCCATGGCCTTTCCCAACCATTTAAAATATTCTCTTACAGGTCTAACACTTCTGAAAAACCAATACAACGCCCACCAGGAACAATATATAAAGCTAAACGAACCGTTCACTGGGCACTTATCCGTACGAAAATCCCTATTGTTTTCCCTGTTTTTACAAGGAAATAAAATGTGAAAAAAATATTTCTACATCCCATGGCCTTTCCCAACCATTTAAATTTTTGTCTTACATGTCTAACACTTCCGAAAAACCAATACAACGCCCACCCGGAACAATATATAAAGCTAAACGAACCGTTCACTGGGTACTTACACGTACGAAAATCCCTATTGATTTACCTGTTTTTACAAGGAAATAAAATGTGAAAAAAATATTTCTACATCCCATGGCCTTTCCCAACCATTTAAATTTTTTTCTTACAGGTCTAACACTTCGGAAAAACCAATACAACGCCCACCCGGAACAATATATAAAGCTAAACGAACCGTTCACTGGGCACTTATCCGTACGAAAATCCCTTTTGATTTACCTGTTTTTACAAGGAAATAAAATGTGAAAAAAATATTTCTACATCCCATGGCCATTCCCAACCATTTAAATTTTTCTCTTACAGGTCTAACACTTCCAAAAAACCAATACAACGCCCACCCGGAACAATATATAAAGCTAAACGAACCGTTCACTGGGCACTTATCCGTACGAAAATCCCTATTGATTTACCTCTTTTTACAAGGAAATAAAATGTGAAAAAAATATTTCTACATCCCATGGTCTTTCCCAACAATTAAAATTTTTCTCTTACAGGTCTAACACTTCCGAAAAACCAATACAACGCCCACCCGGAACAATATATAAAGCTAAACGAACCGTTCATTGGGCACTTATCCGTACGAAAATCCCTATTGATTTACCTGTTTTTACAAGGAAATAAAATATGAAAAAAATATTTCTACATCCCATGGCCTTTCCCAACCATTTAAATTATTCTCTTACAGGTCTAACACTTCTGAAAAACCAATACAACGCCCACCAGGAACAATATATAAAGCTAAACGAACCGTTCACTGGGCACTTATCCGTACAAAAATCCCTATTGTTTTCCCTGTTTTTACAAGGAAATAAAATGTGAAAAAAATATTTCTACATCCCATGGCCTTTCCCAACCATTTAAATTTTTGTCTTACATGTCTAACACTTCCGAAAAACCAATACAACGCCCACCCGGAACAATATATAAAGCTAAACGAACCGTTCACTGGGTACTTACACGTACGAAAATCCCTATTGATTTACCTGTTTTTACAAGGAAATAAAATGTGAAAAAAATATTTCTACATCCCATGGCCATTCCCAACCATTTAAATTTTTCTCTTACAGGTCTAACACTTCCGAAAAACCCATACAACGCCCACCCGGAACAATATATAAAGCTAAACGAACCGTTCACTGGGTACTTACACGTACGAAAATCCCTATTGATTTACCTGTTTTTACAAGGAAATAAAATGTGAAAAAAATATTTCTACATCCCATAGCCATTCCCAACCATTTAAATTTTTCTCTTACAGGTCTAACATTTCCGAAAAACCAATACAATGCCCACCCGGAACAATATATAAAGCTAACCGAACCGTTCACTGGGTACTTATACGTACGAAAATCCCAATTGATTTACCTGTTTTTACAAGGAAATAAAATGTGAAAAAAATATTTCTACATCCCATGGCCTTTCCCAACCATTTAAATTTTTCTCTTACAGGTCTAACACTTCGGAAAAACCAATACAACGCCCACCCGGAACAATATATAAAGCTAAACGAACCGTTCACTGGGCACTTATCCGTACGAAAATCCCTATTGATTTACCTGTTTTTACAAGGAAATAAAATGTGAAAAAAATATTTCTACATCCCATGGCCTTTCCCAACCATTTAAAATATTCTCTTACAGGTCTAACACTTCTGAAAAACCAATACAACGCCCACCAGGAACAATATATAAAGCTAAACGAACCGTTCACTGGGCACTTCTCCGTACGAAAATCCCTATTGTTTTCCCTGTTTTTACAAGGAAATAAAATGTGAAAAAAATATTTCTACATCCCATGGCCTTTCCCAACCATTTAAATTTTTGTCTTACATGTCTAACACTTCCGAAAAACCAATACAACGCCCACCCGGAACAATATATAAAGCTAAACGAACCGTTCACTGGGTACTTACACGTACGAAAATCCCTATTGATTTACCTGTTTTTACAAGGAAATAAAATGTGAAAAAAATATTTCTACATCCCATGGCCTTTCCCAACCATTTAAATTTTTTTCTTACAGGTCTAACACTTCGGAAAAACCAATACAACGCCCACCCGGAACAATATATAAAGCTAAACGAACCGTTCACTGGGCACTTATCCGTACGAAAATCCCTTTTGATTTACCTGTTTTTACAAGGAAATAAAATGTGAAAAAAATATTTCTACATCCCATGGCCATTCCCAACCATTTAAATTTTTCTCTTACAGGTCTAACACTTCCAAAAAACCAATACAACGCCCACCTGGAACAATATATAAAGCTAAACGAACCGTTCACTGGGCACTTATCCGTACGAAAATCCCTATTGATTTACCTGTTTTTACAAGGAAATAAAATGTGAAAAAAATATTTCTACATCCCATGGTCTTTCCCAACAATTAAAATTTTTCTCTTACAGGTCTAACACTTCCGAAAAACCAATACAACGCCCACCCGGAACAATATATAAAGCTAAACGAACCGTTCATTGGGCACTTATCCGTACGAAAATCCCTATTGATTTACCTGTTTTTACAAGGAAATAAAATATGAAAAAAATATTTCTACATCCCATGGCCTTTCCCAACCATTTAAATTATTCTCTTACAGGTCTAACACTTCTGAAAAACCAATACAACGCCCACCAGGAACAATATATAAAGCTAAACGAACCGTTCACTGGGCACTTATCCGTACAAAAATCCCTATTGTTTTCCCTGTTTTTACAAGGAAATAAAATGTGAAAAAAATATTTCTACATCCCATGGCCTTTCCCAACCATTTAAATTTTTGTCTTACATGTCTAACACTTCCGAAAAACCAATACAACGCCCACCCGGAACAATATATAAAGCTAAACGAACCGTTCACTGGGTACTTACACGTACGAAAATCCCTATTGATTTACCTGTTTTTACAAGGAAATAAAATGTGAAAAAAATATTTCTACATCCCATGGCCATTCCCAACCATTTAAATTTTTCTCTTACAGGTCTAACACTTCCGAAAAACCCATACAACGCCCACCCGGAACAATATATAAAGCTAAACGAACCGTTCACTGGGTACTTACACGTACGAAAATCCCTATTGATTTACCTGTTTTTACAAGGAAATAAAATGTGAAAAAAATATTTCTACATCCCATAGCCATTCCCAACCATTTAAATTTTTCTCTTACAGGTCTAACATTTCCGAAAAACCAATACAACGCCCACCCGGAACAATATATAAAGCTAACCGAACCGTTCACTGGGTACTTATACGTACGAAAATCCCTATTGATTTACCTGTTTTTACAAGGAAATAAAATGTGAAAAAAATATTTCTACATCCCATGGCCTTTCCCAACCATTTAAATTTTTCTCTTACAGGTCTAACACTTCGGAAAAACCAATACAACGCCCACCCGGAACAATATATAAAGCTAAACGAACCGTTCACTGGGCACTTATCCGTACGAAAATCCCTATTGATTTACCTGTTTTTACAAGGAAATAAAATGTGAAAAAAATATTTCTACATCCCATGGCCTTTCCCAACCATTTAAATTTTTCTCTTACAGGTCTAACACTTCCGAAAAACCAATACAACGCCCACCCGGAACAATATATAAAGCTAAACGAACCGTTCACTGGGCACTTATCCGTACGAAAATCCCTATTGATTTACCTGTTTTTACAAGGAAATAAAATATGAAAAAAATATTTCTACATCCCATGGCCTTTCCCAACCATTTAAAATATTCTCTTACAGGTCTAACACTTCTGAAAAACCAATACAACGCCCACCAGGAACAATATATAAAGCTAAACGAACCGTTCACTGGGCACTTATCCGTACGAAAATCCCTATTGTTTTCCCTGTTTTTACAAGGAAATAAAATGTGAAAAAAATATTTCTACATCCCATGGCCTTTCCCAACCATTTAAATTTTTGTCTTACATGTCTAACACTTCCGAAAAACCAATACAACGCCCACCCGGAACAATATATAAAGCTAAACGAACCGTTCACTGGGTACTTACACGTACGAAAATCCCTATTGATTTACCTGTTTTTACAAGGAAATAAAATGTGAAAAAAATATTTCTACATCCCATGGCCATTCCCAACCATTTAAATTTTTCTCTTACAGGTCTAACACTTCCGAAAAACCAATACAACGCCCACCCGGAACAATATATAAAGCTAACCGAACCGTTCACTGGGTACTTATACGTACGAAAATCCCTATTGATTTACCTGTTTTTACAAGGAAATAAAATGTGAAAAAAATATTTCTACATCCCATGGCCTTTCCCAACCATTTAAATTTTTCTCTTACAGGTCTAACACTTCCAAAAAACCAATACAACGCCCACCCGGAACAATATATAAAGCTAAACGAACCGTTCACTGGGCACTTATCCGTACGAAAATCCCTATTGATTTACCTGTTTTTACAAGGAAATAAAATGTGAAAAAAATATTTCTACATCCCATGGTCTTTCCCAACAATTTAAATTTTTCTCTTACAGGTCTAACACTTCCGAAAAACCAATACAACGCCCACCCGGAACAATATATAAAGCTAAACGAACCGTTCACTGGGCACTTATCCGTACGAAAATCCCTATTGATTTTCCTTTTTTTACAAGGAAATAAAATGTGAAAAAAATATTTCTACATCCCATGGCCTTTCCCAACCATTTAAATTTTTCTCTTAGAGGTCTAACACTTCCGAAAAACCAATACAACGCCCTCCCAGAACAATATATAAAGATAAACGAACAGTTCACTGGGTACTTACACGTACGAAAATCCCTATTGATTTACCTGTTTTTACAAGGAAATAAAATGTGAAAAAAATATTTCTACATCCCATGGCCTTTCCCAACCATTTAAATTTGTCTCTTACAGGTCTAACACTTCTGAGAAACCAATACAACGCCCACCCGAAACAATATATAAAGCTAAACGAACCGTTCACTGGGCACTTATCCGTACGAAAATCCCTATTGATTTACCTGATTTTACAAGGAAATAAAATGTGAAAAAAATATTTCTACATCCCATGGCCTTTCCCAACCATTTAAATTTTTCTCTTACAGGTCTAACACTTCCAAAAAACCAATACAACGCCCACCCGGAACAATATATAAAGCTAAACGAACCGTTCACTGGGCACTTATCCGTACGAAAATCCCTATTGATTTACCTGTTTTTACAAGGAAATAAAATGTGAAAAAAATATTTCTACATCCCATGGCCTTTCCCAACCATTTAAATTTTTCTCTTACAGGTCTAACACTTCCGAAAAACCGATACAACACCCACCTGGAACAATATATAAAGCTAAATGAACCGTTCACTGGGCACTTATCCGTACGAAAATCCCTATTGATTTACCTGTTTTTACAAGGAAATAAAATATGAAAAAAATATTTCTACATCCCATGGCCTTTCCCAACCATTTAAAATATTCTCTTACAGGTCTAACACTTCTGAAAAACCAATACAACGCCCACCAGGAACAATATATAAAGCTAAACGAACCGTTCACTGGGCACTTATCCGTACGAAAATCCCTATTGTTTTCCCTGTTTTTACAAGGAAATAAAATGTGAAAAAAATATTTCTACATCCCATGGCCTTTCCCAACCATTTAAATTTTTGTCTTACATGTCTAACACTTCCGAAAAACCAATACAACGCCCACCCGGAACAATATATAAAGCTAAACGAACCGTTCACTGGGTACTTACACGTACGAAAATCCCTATTGATTTACCTGTTTTTACAAGGAAATAAAATGTGAAAAAAATATTTCTACATCCCATGGCCATTCCCAACCATTTAAATTTTTCTCTTACAGGTCTAACACTTCCGAAAAACCAATACAACGCCCACCCGGAACAATATATAAAGCTAACCGAACCGTTCACTGGGTACTTATACGTACGAAAATCCCTATTGATTTACCTGTTTTTACAAGGAAATAAAATGTGAAAAAAATATTTCTACATCCCATGGCCTTTCCCAACCATTTAAATTTTTCTCTTACAGGTCTAACACTTCCAAAAAACCAATACAACGCCCACCCGGAACAATATATAAAGCTAAACGAACCGTTCACTGGGCACTTATCCGTACGAAAATCCCTATTGATTTACCTGTTTTTACAAGGAAATAAAATGTGAAAAAAATATTTCTACATCCCATGGTCTTTCCCAACAATTTAAATTTTTCTCTTACAGGTCTAACACTTCCGAAAAACCAATACAACGCCCACCCGGAACAATATATAAAGCTAAACGAACCGTTCACTGGGCACTTATCCGTACGAAAATCCCTATTGATTTTCCTTTTTTTACAAGGAAATAAAATGTGAAAAAAATATTTCTACATCCCATGGCCTTTCCCAACCATTTAAATTTTTCTCTTAGAGGTCTAACACTTCCGAAAAACCAATACAACGCCCTCCCAGAACAATATATAAAGATAAACGAACAGTTCACTGGGTACTTACACGTACGAAAATCCCTATTGATTTACCTGTTTTTACAAGGAAATAAAATGTGAAAAAAATATTTCTACATCCCATGGCCTTTCCCAACCATTTAAATTTGTCTCTTACAGGTCTAACACTTCTGAGAAACCAATACAACGCCCACCCGAAACAATATATAAAGCTAAACGAACCGTTCACTGGGCACTTATCCGTACGAAAATCCCTATTGATTTACCTGATTTTACAAGGAAATAAAATGTGAAAAAAATATTTCTACATCCCATGGCCTTTCCCAACCATTTAAATTTTTCTCTTACAGGTCTAACACTTCCAAAAAACCAATACAACGCCCACCCGGAACAATATATAAAGCTAAACGAACCGTTCACTGGGCACTTATCCGTACGAAAATCCCTATTGATTTACCTGTTTTTACAAGGAAATAAAATGTGAAAAAAATATTTCTACATCCCATGGCCTTTCCCAACCATTTAAATTTTTCTCTTACAGGTCTAACACTTCCGAAAAACCGATACAACACCCACCTGGAACAATATATAAAGCTAAACGAACCGTTCAATGGGCACTTATCCTTACGAAAATCCCTATTGATTTATCTGTTTTTACAAGGAAATATAATGTGAAAAAAATATTTCTACATCCCATGGCCTTTCCCAACCATTTAAATTTGTCTCTTACAGGTCTAACACTTCCGAAAAACCAATACAACGCCCACCCGAAACAATATATAAAGCTAAACGAACCGTTCACTGGGCACTTATCCGTACGAAAATCCCTATTGATTTACCTGATTTTACAAGGAAATAAAATGTGAAAAAAATATTTCTACATCCCATGGCCTTTCCCAACCATTTCAATTTTTCTCTTACAGGTCTAACACTTCCAAAAAACCAATACAACGCCCACCCGGAACAATATATAAAGCTAAACGAACCGTTCACTGGGTAGTTACACGTACGAAAATCCCTAATGATTTACCTGTTTTTACAAGGAAATAAAATGTGAAAAAAATATTTCTACATCCCATGGCCTTTCCCAACCATTTAAATCTTTCTCTTACACGTCTAACACTTCTGAAAATCCAATACAACGCCCACCCGGAACAATATATAAAGCTAAACGAACCGTTCACTGGGTAGTTACACGTACGAAAATCCCTATTGATTTACCTGTTTTTACAAGGAAATAAAATGTGAAAAAAATATTTCTACATCCCATGGCCTTTCCCAACCATTTACATTTTTCTCTAACAGGTCTAACACTTCCGAAAAACCAATACAACGCCCACCAAGAACAATATATAAAGCTAAACAAACCGTTCACTGGGCACTTATCCGTACGAAAATCCCTATTGATTTACGTGTTTTTATAAGGAAATAAAATGTGAAAAAAATATTTCTACATCCCATGGCCTTTCCCAACCATTTAAATTTTTGTCTTACATGTCTAACACTTCCGAAAAACCAATACAACGCCCACCCGGAACAATATATAAAGCTAAACGAACCGTTCACTGGGTACTTACACGTACGAAAATCCCTATTGATTTACCTGTTTTTACAAGGAAATAAAATGTGAAAAAAATATTTCTACATCCCATGGCCATTCCCAACCATTTAAATTTTTCTCTTACAGGTCTAACACTTCCGAAAAACCAATACAACGCCCACCCGGAACAATATATAAAGCTAACCGAACCGTTCACTGGGTACTTATACGTACGAAAATCCCTATTGATTTACCTGTTTTTACAAGGAAATAAAATGTGAAAAAAATATTTCTACATCCCATGGCCTTTCCCAACCATTTAAATTTTTCTCTTACAGGTCTAACACTTCAGAAAAACCAATACAACGCCCACCCGGAACAATATATAAAGCTAACCGAACCGTTCACTGGGTACTTATACGTACGAAAATCCCTATTGATTTACCTGTTTTTACAAGGAAATAAAATGTGAAAAAAATATTTCTACATCCCATGGCCTTTCCCAACCATTTAAATTTTTCTCTTACAGGTCTAACACTTCAGAAAAACCAATACAACGCCCACCCGGAACAATATATAAAGCTAAACGAACCGTTCACTGGGCACTTATCCGTACGAAAATCCCTATTGATTTTCCTTTTTTTACAAGGAAATAAAATGTGAAAAAAATATTTCTACATCCCATGGCCTTTCCCAACCATTTAAATTTTTCTCTTAGAGGTCTAACACTTCCGAAAAACCAATACAACGCCCTCCCAGAACAATATATAAAGATAAACGAACAGTTCACTGGGTACTTACACGTACGAAAATCCCTATTGATTTACCTGTTTTTACAAGGAAATAAAATGTGAAAAAAATATTTCTACATCCCATGGCCTTTCCCAACCATTTAAATTTGTCTCTTACAGGTCTAACACTTCTGAGAAACCAATACAACGCCCACCCGAAACAATATATAAAGCTAAACGAACCGTTCACTGGGCACTTATCCGTACGAAAATCCCTATTGATTTACCTGATTTTACAAGGAAATAAAATGTGAAAAAAATATTTCTACATCCCATGGCCTTTCCCAACCATTTAAATTTTTCTCTTACAGGTCTAACACTTCCAAAAAACCAATACAACGCCCACCCGGAACAATATATAAAGCTAAACGAACCGTTCACTGGGCACTTATCCGTACGAAAATCCCTATTGATTTACCTGTTTTTACAAGGAAATAAAATGTGAAAAAAATATTTCTACATCCCATGGCCTTTCCCAACCATTTAAATTTTTCTCTTACAGGTCTAACACTTCCGAAAAACCGATACAACACCCACCTGGAACAATATATAAAGCTAAACGAACCGTTCAATGGGCACTTATCCTTACGAAAATCCCTATTGATTTATCTGTTTTTACAAGGAAATATAATGTGAAAAAAATATTTCTACATCCCATGGCCTTTCCCAACCATTTAAATTTGTCTCTTACAGGTCTAACACTTCCGAAAAACCAATACAACGCCCACCCGAAACAATATATAAAGCTAAACGAACCGTTCACTGGGCACTTATCCGTACGAAAATCCCTATTGATTTACCTGATTTTACAAGGAAATAAAATGTGAAAAAAATATTTCTACATCCCATGGCCTTTCCCAACCATTTCAATTTTTCTCTTACAGGTCTAACACTTCCAAAAAACCAATACAACGCCCACCCGGAACAATATATAAAGCTAAACGAACCGTTCACTGGGTAGTTACACGTACGAAAATCCCTAATGATTTACCTGTTTTTACAAGGAAATAAAATGTGAAAAAAATATTTCTACATCCCATGGCCTTTCCCAACCATTTAAATCTTTCTCTTACACGTCTAACACTTCTGAAAATCCAATACAACGCCCACCCGGAACAATATATAAAGCTAAACGAACCGTTCACTGGGTAGTTACACGTACGAAAATCCCTATTGATTTACCTGTTTTTACAAGGAAATAAAATGTGAAAAAAATATTTCTACATCCCATGGCCTTTCCCAACCATTTACATTTTTCTCTAACAGGTCTAACACTTCCGAAAAACCAATACAACGCCCACCAGGAACAATATATAAAGCTAAACAAACCGTTCACTGGGCACTTATCCGTACGAAAATCCCTATTGATTTACGTGTTTTTATAAGGAAATAAAATGTGAAAAAAATATTTCTACATCCCATGGCCTTTCCCAACCATTTAAATTTTTGTCTTACATGTCTAACACTTCCGAAAAACCAATACAACGCCCACCCGGAACAATATATAAAGCTAAACGAACCGTTCACTGGGTACTTACACGTACGAAAATCCCTATTGATTTACCTGTTTTTACAAGGAAATAAAATGTGAAAAAAATATTTCTACATCCCATGGCCATTCCCAACCATTTAAATTTTTCTCTTACAGGTCTAACACTTCCGAAAAACCAATACAACGCCCACCCGGAACAATATATAAAGCTAACCGAACCGTTCACTGGGTACTTATACGTACGAAAATCCCTATTGATTTACCTGTTTTTACAAGGAAATAAAATGTGAAAAAAATATTTCTACATCCCATGGCCTTTCCCAACCATTTAAATTTTTCTCTTACAGGTCTAACACTTCAGAAAAACCAATACAACGCCCACCCGGAACAATATATAAAGCTAAACGAACCGTTCACTGGGCACTTATCCGTACGAAAATCCCTATTGATTTACCTGTTTTTACAAGGAAATAAAATGTGAAAAAAATATTTCTACATCCCATGGCCTTTCCCAACCATTTAAATCTTTCTCTTACACGTCTAACACTTCTGAAAATCCAATACAACGCCCACCCGGAACAATATATAAAGCTAAACGAACCGTTCACTGGGTAGTTACACGTACGAAAATCCCTATTGATTTACCTGTTTTTACAAGGAAATAAAATGTGAAAAAAATATTTCTACATCCCATGGCCTTTCCCAACCATTTACATTTTTCTCTAACAGGTCTAACACTTCCGAAAAACCAATACAACGCCCACCAAGAACAATATATAAAGCTAAACAAACCGTTCACTGGGCACTTATCCGTACGAAAATCCCTATTGATTTACGTGTTTTTATAAGGAAATAAAATGTGAAAAAAATATTTCTACATCCCATGGCCTTTCCCAACCATTTAAATTTTTGTCTTACATGTCTAACACTTCCGAAAAACCAATACAACGCCCAGCCGGAACAATATATAAAGCTAAACGAACCGTTCACTGGGTACTTACACGTACGAAAATCCCTATTGATTTACCTGTTTTTACAAGGAAATAAAATGTGAAAAAAATATTTCTACATCCCATGGCCATTCCCAACCATTTAAATTTTTCTCTTACAGGTCTAACACTTCCGAAAAACCAATACAACGCCCACCCGGAACAATATATAAAGCTAACCGAACCGTTCACTGGGTACTTATACGTACGAAAATCCCTATTGATTTACCTGTTTTTACAAGGAAATAAAATGTGAAAAAAATATTTCTACATCCCATGGCCTTTCCCAACCATTTAAATTTTTCTCTTACAGGTCTAACACTTCAGAAAAACCAATACAACGCCCACCCGGAACAATATATAAAGCTAACCGAACCGTTCACTGGGTACTTATACGTACGAAAATCCCTATTGATTTACCTGTTTTTACAAGGAAATAAAATGTGAAAAAAATATTTCTACATCCCATGGCCTTTCCCAACCATTTAAATTTTTCTCTTACAGGTCTAACACTTCCGAAAAACCGATACAACACCCACCTGGAACAATATATAAAGCTAAACGAACCGTTCAATGGGCACTTATCCTTACGAAAATCCCTATTGATTTATCTGTTTTTACAAGGAAATATAATGTGAAAAAAATATTTCTACATCCCATGGCCTTTCCCAACCATTTAAATTTGTCTCTTACAGGTCTAACACTTCCGAAAAACCAATACAACGCCCACCCGAAACAATATATAAAGCTAAACGAACCGTTCACTGGGCACTTATCCGTACGAAAATCCCTATTGATTTACCTGATTTTACAAGGAAATAAAATGTGAAAAAAATATTTCTACATCCCATGGCCTTTCCCAACCATTTCAATTTTTCTCTTACAGGTCTAACACTTCCAAAAAACCAATACAACGCCCACCCGGAACAATATATAAAGCTAAACGAACCGTTCACTGGGTAGTTACACGTACGAAAATCCCTAATGATTTACCTGTTTTTACAAGGAAATAAAATGTGAAAAAAATATTTCTACATCCCATGGCCTTTCCCAACCATTTAAATCTTTCTCTTACACGTCTAACACTTCTGAAAAACCAATACAACGCCCACCCGGAACAATATATAAAGCTAAACGAACCGTTCACTGGGTAGTTACACGTACGAAAATCCCTATTGATTTACCTGTTTTTACAAGGAAATAAAATGTGAAAAAAATATTTCTACATCCCATGGCCTTTCCCAACCATTTACATTTTTCTCTAACAGGTCTAACACTTCCGAAAAACCAATACAACGCCCACCAGGAACAATATATAAAGCGAAACAAACCGTTCACTGGGCACTTATCCGTACGAAAATCCCTATTGATTTACGTGTTTTTATAAGGAAATAAAATGTGAAAAAAATATTTCTACATCCCATGGCCTTTCCCAACCATTTAAATTTTTGTCTTACATGTCTAACACTTCCGAAAAACCAATACAACGCCCACCCGGAACAATATATAAAGCTAAACGAACCGTTCACTGGGTACTTACACGTACGAAAATCCCTATTGATTTACCTGTTTTTACAAGGAAATAAAATGTGAAAAAAATATTTCTACATCCCATGGCCATTCCTAACCATTTAAATTTTTCTCTTACAGGTCTAACACTTCCGAAAAACCAATACAACGCCCACCCGGAACAATATATAAAGCTAACCGAACCGTTCACTGGGTACTTATACGTACGAAAATCCCTATTGATTTACCTGTTTTTACAAGGAAATAAAATGTGAAAAAAATATTTCTACATCCCATGGCCTTTCCCAACCATTTAAATTTTTCTCTTACAGGTCTAACACTTCAGAAAAACCAATACAACGCCCACCCGGAACAATATATAAAGCTAAACGAACCGTTCACTGGGCACTTATCCGTACGAAAATCCCTATTGATTTACCTGTTTTTACAAGGAAATAAAATGTGAAAAAAATATTTCTACATCCCATGGCCTTTCCCAACCATTTAAATTTTTCTCTTACAGGTCTAACACTTCCAAAAACCAATACAACGCCCACCCGGAACAATATATAAAGCTAAACGAACCGTTCACTGGGCACTTATCCGTACGAAAATCCCTATTGATTTACCTGTTTTTACAAGGAAATAAAATGTGAAAAAAATATTTCTACATCCCATGGTCTTTCCCAACAATTAAAATTTTTCTCTTACAGGTCTAACACTTCCGAAAAACCAATACAACGCCCACCCGGAACAATATATAAAGCTAAACGAACCGTTCAATGGGCACTTATCCTTACGAAAATCCCTATTGATTTATCTGTTTTTACAAGGAAATAAAATGTGAAAAAAATATTTCTACATCCCATGGCCTTTCCCAACCATTTAAATTTGTCTCTTACAGGTCTAACACTTCCGAAAAACCAATACAACGCCCACCCGAAACAATATATAAAGCTAAACGAACCGTTCACTGGGCACTTATACGTACGAAAATCCCTATTGATTTACCTGTTTTTACAAGGAAATAAAATGTGAAAAAAATATTTCTACATCCCATGGCCTTTCCCAACCATTTAAATTTTTCTCTTACAGGTCTAATACTTCGGAAAAACCAATACAACGCCCACCCGGAACAATATATAAAGCTAAACGAACCGTTCACTGGGCACTTATCCGTACGAAAATCCCTATTGATTTACCTGTTTTTACAAGGAAATAAAATGTGAAAAAAATATTTCTACATCCCATGGCCTTTCCCAACCATTTAAATTTTTCTCTTACAGGTCTAACACTTCCAAAAAACCAATACAACGCCCACCCGGAACAATATATAAAGCTAAACGAACCGTTCACTGGGCACTTATCCGTACGAAAATCCCTATTGATTTACCTGTTTTTACAAGGAAATAAAATGTGAAAAAAATATTTCTACATCCCATGGTCTTTCCCAACAATTAAAATTTTTCTCTTACAGGTCTAACACTTCCGAAAAACCAATACAACGCCCACCCGGAACAATATATAAAGCTAAACGAACCGTTCACTGGGCACTTATCCGTACGAAAATCCCTATTGATTTACCTGTTTTTACAAGGAAATAAAATGTGAAAAAAATATTTCTATATCCCATGGCCTTTCCCAACCATTTAAATTTTTCTCTTAGAGGTCTAACACTTCCGAAAAACCAATACAAAGCCCACCCGGAACAATATATAAAGCTAAACGAACAGTTCACTGGGTACTTACACGTACGAAAATCCCTATTGATTTACCTGTTTTTACAAGGAAATAAAATGTGAAAAAAATATTTCTCCATCCCATGGTCTTTCCCAACAATTTAAATTTTTCTCTTACAGGTCTAACACTTCCGAAAAACCAATACAACGCACACCCGGAACAATATATAAAGCTAAACGAACCGTTCACTGGGCACTTATCCGTACGAAAATCCCTATTGATTTACCTGTTTTTACAAGGAAATAAAATATGAAAAAAATATTTCTACATCCCATGGCCTTTCCCAACCATTTAAATTATTCTCTTACAGGTCTAACACTTCTGAAAAACCAATACAACGCCCACCCGGAACAATATATAAAGCTAAACGAACCGTTCACTGGGCACTTATCCGTACAAAAATCCCTATTGTTTTCCCTGTTTTTACAAGGAAATAAAATGTGAAAAAAATATTTCTACATCCCATGGCCTTTCCCAACCATTTAAATTTTTGTCTTACATGTCTAACACTTCCGAAAAACCAATACAACGCCCACCCGGAACAATATATAAAGCTAAACGAACCGTTCACTGGGTACTTACACGTACGAAAATCCCTATTGATTTACCTGTTTTTACAAGGAAATAAAATGTGAAAAAAATATTTCTACATCCCATGGCCATTCCCAACCATTTAAATTTTTCTCTTACAGTTCTAACACTTCCGAAAAACCAATACAACGCCCACCCGGAACAATGTATAAAGCTAAACGAACCGTTCACTGGGTACTTACACGTACAAAAATCCCTATTGTTTTCCCTGTTTTTACAAGGAAATAAAATGTGAAAAAAATATTTCTACATCCCATGGCCATTCCCAACCATTTAAATTTTTCTCTTACAGTTCTAACACTTCCGAAAAACCAATACAACGCCCACCCGGAACAATGTATAAAGCTAAACGAACCGTTCACTGGGTACTTACACGTACGAAAATCCCTATTGATTTACCTGTTTTTTCAAGGAAATAAAATGTGAAAAAAATATTTCTACATCCCATAGCCATTCCCAACCATTTAAATTTTTCTCTTACAGGTCTAACACTTCCGAAAAACCAATACAACGCCCACCCGGAACAATGTATAAAGCTAACCGAACCGTTCACTGGGTACTTATACGTACGAAAATCCCTATTGATTTACCTGTTTTTACAAGGAAATAAAATGTGAAAAAAATATTTCTACATCCCATGGCCTTTCCCAACCATTTAAATTTTTCTCTTACAGGTCTAACACTTCGGAAAAACCAATACAACGCCCACCCGGAACAATAGATAAAGCTAAACGAACCGTTCACTGGGCACTTATCCGTACGAAAATCCCTATTGATTTACCTGTTTTTACAAGGAAATAAAATGTGAAAAAAATATTTCTACATCCCATGGCCTTTCCCAACAATTTAAATTTTTCTCTTACAGGTCTAACACTTCCGAAAAACCAATACAACGCCCACCCAGAACAATAGATAAAGCTAAACGAACCGTTCACTGGGCACTTATCCGTACGAAAATCCCTATTGATTTACCTGTTTTTACAAGGAAATAAAATATGAAAAAAATATTTCTACATCCCATGGCCTTTCCCAACCATTTAAATTATTCTCTTACAGGTCTAACACTTCTGAAAAACCAATACAACGCCCACCAGGAACAATATATAAAGCTAAACGAACCGTTCACTGGGCAATTATCCGTACAAAAATCCCTATTGTTTCCCCTGTTTTTACAAGGAAATAAAATGTGAAAAAAATATTTCTACATCCCATGGCCTTTCCCAACCATTTAAATTTTTGTCTTACATGTCTAACACTTCCGAAAAACCAATACAACGCCCACCCGGAACAATATATAAAGCTAAACGAACCGTTCACTGGGTACTTACACGTACGAAAATCCCTATTGATTTACCTGTTTTTACAAGGAAATAAAATGTGAAAAAAATATTTCTACATCCCATGGCCTTTCCCAACCATTTAAATTTTTCTCTTACAGGTCTAACACTTCCAAAAAACCAATACAAAGCCCACCCGGAACAATATATAAAGCTAAACGAACCGTTCACTTGGCACTTATCCGTACAAAAATCCCTATTGATTTACCTGTTTTTACAAGGAAATAAAATGTGAAAAAAATATTTCTCCATCCCATGGTCTTTCCCAACAATTTAAATTTTTCTCTTACAGGTCTAACACTTCTGAAAAACCAATACAACGCCCACCCCGAACAATATATAAAGCTAAACGAACCGTTCACTGGGCACTTATCCGTACGAAAATCCCTATTGATTTACCTGTTTTTACAAGGAAATAAAATATGAAAAAAATATTTCTACATCCCATGGCCTTTCCCAACCATTTAAATTATTCTCTTACAGGTCTAACACTTCTGAACAACCAATACAACGCCCACCAGGAACAATATATAAAGCTAAACGAACCGTTCACTGGGCACTTATCCGTACAAAAATCCCTATTGTTTTCCCTGTTTTTACAAGGAAATAAAATGTGAAAAAAATATTTCTACATCCCATGGCCTTTCCCAACCATTTAAATTTTTGTCTTACATGTCTAACACTTCCGAAAAACCAATACAACGCCCACCCGGTACAATATATAAAGCTAAACGAACCGTTCACTGGGTACTTACAAGTACGAAAATCCCTATTGATTTACCTGTTTTTACAAGGAAATAAAATGTGAAAAAAATATTTCTACATCCCATGGCCATTCCCAACCATTTAAATTTTTCTCTTACAGGTCTAACACTTCCGAAAAACCAATACAACGCCCACCCGGAACAATATATAAAGCTAAACGAACCGTTCACTGGGTACTTACAAGTACGAAAATCCCTATTGATTTACCTGTTTTTACAAGGAAATAAAATGTGAAAAAAATATTTCTACATCCCATGGCCATTCCCAACCATTTAAATTTTTCTCTTACAGGTCTAACACTTCCGAAAAACCAATACAACGCCCACCCGGAACAATATATAAAGCTAAACGAACCGTTCACTGGGTACTTACACGTACGAAAATCCCTATTGATTTACCTGTTTTTACAAGGAAATAAAATGTGAAAAAAATATTTCTACATCCCATGGCCATTCCCAACCATTTAAATTTTTCTCTTACAGGTCTAACACTTCCGAAAAACCAATACAACGCCCACCCGGAACAATATATAAAGCTAAACGAACCGTTCACTGGGTACTTACAAGTACGAAAATCCCTATTGATTTACCTGTTTTTACAAGGAAATAAAATGTGAAAAAAATATTTCTACATCCCATGGCCATTCCCAACCATTTAAATTTTTCTCTTACAGGTCTAACACTTCCGAAAAACCAATACAACGCCCACCCGGAACAATATATAAAGCTAAACGAACCGTTCACTGGGTACTTACACGTACGAAAATCCCTATTGATTTACCTGTTTTTACAAGGAAATAAAATGTGAAAAAAATATTTCTACATCCCATGGCCATTCCCAACCATTTAAATTTTTCTCTTACAGGTCTAACACTTCCGAAAAACCAATACAACGCCCACCCGGAACAATATATAAAGCCAACCGAACCGTTCACTGGGTACTTATACGTATGAAAATCCCTATTGATTTACCTGTTTTTACAAGGAAATAAAATGTGAAAAAAATATTTCTACATCCCATGGCCTTTCCCAACCATTTAAATTTTTCTCTTACAGGTCTAACACTTCGGAAAAACCAATACAACGCCCACCCGGAACAATATATAAAGCTAAACGAACCGTTCACTGGGCACTTATCCGTACGAAAATCCCTATTGATTTACCTGTTTTTACAAGGAAATAAAATGTGAAAAAAATATTTCTACATCCCATGGCCATTCCCAACAATTTAAATTTTTCTCTTACAGGTCTAACACTTCCGAAAAACCAATACAACGCCCCCCCGGAACAATATATAAAGCTAAACGAACCGTTCACTGGGCACTTATCCGTACGAAAATCCCTATTGATTTACCTGTTTTTACAAGGAAATAAAATATGAAAAAAATATTTCTACATCCCATGGCCTTTCCCAACCATTTAAATTATTCTCTTACAGGTCTAACACTTCTGAAAAACCAATACAACGCCCACCAGGAACAATATATAAAGCTGAACGAACCGTTCACTGGGCACTTATCCGTACAAAAATCCCTATTGTTTTCCCTGTTTTTACAAGGAAATAAAATGTGAAAAAAATATTTCTACATCCCATGGCCTTTCCCAACCATTTAAATTTTTGTCTTACATGTCTAACACTTCCGAAAAACCAATACAACGCCCACCCGGAACAATATATAAAGCTAAACGAACCGTTCACTGGGTACTTACACGTACGAAAATCCCTATTGATTTACCTGTTTTTACAAGGAAATAAAATGTGAAAAAAATATTTCTACATCCCATGGCCATTCCCAACCATTTAAATTTTTCTCTTACAGGTCTAACACTTCCGAAAAACCAATACAACGCCCACCCGGAACAATATATAAAGCTAACCGAACCGTTCACTGGGTACTTATACGTACGAAAATCCCTATTGATTTACCTGTTTTTACAAGGAAATAAAATGTGAAAAAAATATTTCTACATCCCATGGCCTTTCCCAACCATTTAAATTTTTCTCTTACAGGTCTAACACTTCGGAAAAACCAATACAACGCCCACCCGCAACAATATATAAAGCTAAACGAACCGTTCACTGGGCACTTATCCGTACGAAAATCCCTATTGATTTACCTGTTTTTACAAGGAAATAAAATGTGAAAAAAATATTTCTACATCCCATGGCCTTTCCCAACCATTTAAATTTTTCTCTTAGAGGTCTAACACTTCCGAAAAACCAATACAACGCCCTCCCAGAACAATATATAAAGATAAATGAACAGTTCACTGGGTACTTACACGCACGAAAATCCCTATTGATTTCCCTGTTTTTACAAGGAAATAAAATGTGAAAAAAATATTTCTACATCCCATGGCCTTTCCCAACCATTTAAATTTTTCTCTTACAGGTCTAACACTTCCAAAAAACCAATACAACGCCCACCCGGAACAATATATAAAGCTAAACGAACCGTTCACTGGGCACTTATGCGTACGAAAATCCCTATTGATTTACCTGTTTTTACAAGGAAATAAAATATGAAAAAAATATTTCTACATCCCATGGCCTTTCCCAACCATTTAAATTATTCTCTTACAGGTCTAACACTTCTGAAAAACCAATACAACGCCCACCAGGAACAATATATAAAGCTAAACGAACCGTTCACTGGGCACTTATCCGTACAAAAATCCCTATTGTTTTACCTGTTTTTACAAGGAAATAAAATGTGAAAAAAATATTTCTACATCCCATGGCCTTTCCCAACCATTTAAATTTTTCTCTTACAGGTCTAACACTTCCGAAAAACCAATACAACGCCCACTCGGAACAATATATAAAGCTAAACGAACCGTTCACTGGGCACTTATCCGTACGAAAATCCCTATTGATTTATCTGTTTTTACAAGGAAATAAAATGTGAAAAAAATATTTCTACATCCCATGGCCTTTCCCAACCATTTAAATTTGTCTCTTACAGGTCTAACACTTCCGAAAAACCAATACAACGCCCACCCGAAACAATATATAAAGCTAAACAAACCGTTCACTGGTCACTTATCCGTACGAAAATCCCTATTGATTTAGCTGATTTTACAAGGAAATAAAATGTGAAAAAAATATTTCTACATCCCATGGCCTTTCCCAACCATTTAAATTTTTCTCTTACAGGTCTAACACTTCCAAAAAACCAATACAACGCCCACCCGGAACAATATATAAAGCTAAACGAACCGTTCACTGGGCATTTATCCGTACGAAAATCCCTATTGATTTACCTGTTTTTACAAGGAAATAAAATGTGAAAAAAATATTTCTACATCCCATGGTCTTTCCCAACAATTTAAATTTTTCTCTTACAGGTCTAACACTTCCGAAAAACCAATACAACGCCCACCCGGAACAATATATAAAGCTAAACGAACCGTTCACTGGGTACATATGCGTACGAAAATCCCTATTGATTTACCTGTTTTTACAAGGAAATAAAATATGAAAAAAATATTTCTACATCCCATGGCCTTTCCCAACCATTTAAATTTTTCTCTTACAGGTCTAACACTTCTGAAAAACCAATACAACGCCCACTCGGAACAATATATAAAGCTAAACGAACCGTTCACTGGGCACTTATCCGTACGAAAATCCCTATTGATTTACCTTTCTTAACAAGGATATAAAATGTGAAAAAAATATTTCTACATCCCATGGCCTTTCCCAACCATTTAAATTTTTCTCTTACAGGTCTAACACTTCTGAAAAACCAATACAACGCCCACCCGGAACAATATATAAAGCTAAACGAACCGTTCACTGGGCACTTATCCGTACAAAAATCCCTATTGTTTTACCTGTTTTTACAAGGAAATAAAATGTGAAAAAAATATTTCTACATCCCATGGCCTTTCCCAACCATTTAAATTTTTCTCTTACAGGTCTAACACTTCCGAAAAACCAATACAACACCCACCTGGAACAATATATAAAGCTAAACGAACCGTTCAATGGGCACTTATCCTTATGAAAATCCCTATTGATTTATCTGTATTTACAAGGAAATAAAATGTGAAAAAAATATTTCTACATCCCATGGCCTTTCCCAACCATTTAAATTTGTCTCTTACAGGTCTAACACTTCCGAAAAACCAATACAACGCCCACCCGAAACAATATATAAAGCTAAACGAACCGTTCACTGGGCACTTATCCGTACGAAAATCCCTATTGATTTACCTGATTTTACAAGGAAATAAAATGTGAAAAAAATATTTCTACATCCCATGGTCTTTCCCAACAATTTAAATTTTTCTCTTACAGGTCTAACACTTCCGAAAAAACAATACAACGCCCACCCGGAACAATATATAAAGCTAAACGAACCGTTCACTGGGTACATATGCGTACGAAAATCCCTATTGATTTACCTGTTTTTACAAGGAAATAAAATATGAAAAAAATATTTCTACATCCCATGGCCTTTCCCAACCATTTAAATTTTTCTCTTACAGGTCTAACACTTCTGAAAAACCAATACAACGCCCACCCGGAACAATATATAAAGCTAAACGAACCGTTCACTGGGCACTTATCCGTACAAAAATCCCTATTGTTTTACCTGTTTTTACAAGGAAATAAAATGTGAAAAAAATATTTCTACATCCCATGGCCTTTCCCAACCATTTAAATTTTTCTCTTACAGGTCTAACACTTCTGAAAAACCAATACAACACCCACCCGGAACAATATATAAAGCTAAACGAACCGTTCAATGGGCAATTATCCGTATGAAAATCCCTATTGATTTATCTGTTTTTACAAGGAAATAAAATGTGAAAAAAATATTTCTACATCCCATGGCCATTCCCAACCATTTAAATTTTTCTCTTACAGGGCTAACACTTCCGAAAAACCAATACAACGCCCACCCGGAACAATATATAAAGCTAAACGAACCGTTCACTGGGTACTTACACGTACGAAAATCCCTATTGATTTACCTTTTTTTACAAGGAAATAAAATGTGAAAAAAATATTTCTACATCCCATGGCCTTTCCCAACCATTTAAATTTTTCTCTTACAGGTCTAACACTTCCAAAAAACCAATACAAAGCCCACCCGGAACAATATATAAAGCTAAACGAACCGTTCACTGGGCACTTATCCGTACGAAAATCCCTATTGATTTACCTGTTTTTACAAGGAAATAAAATGTGAAAAAAATATTTCTACATCCCATGGCCATTCCCAACCATTTAAATTTTTCTCTTACAAGTCTAACACTTCCGAAAAACCAATACAACGCCCACCCGGAACAATATATAAAGCTAAACGAACCGTTCACTGGGTACTTACAAGTACGAAAATCCCTATTGATTTACCTGTTTTTACAAGGAAATAAAATGTGAAAAAAATATTTCTACATCCCATGGCCATTCCCAACCATTTAAATTTTTCTCTTACAGGTCTAACACTTCCGAAAAACCAATACAACGCCCACCCGGAACAATATATAAAGCTAAACGAACCGTTCACTGGGTACTTACACGTACGAAAATCCCTATTGATTTACCTGTTTTTACAAGGAAATAAAATGTGAAAAAAATATTTCTACATCCCATGGCCATTCCCAACCATTTAAATTTTTCTCTTACAGGTCTAACACTTCCGAAAAACCAATACAACGCCCACCCGGAACAATATATAAAGCCAACCGAACCGTTCACTGGGTACTTATACGTACGAAAATCCCTATTGATTTACCTGTTTTACAAGGAAATAAAATGTGAAAAAAATATTTCTACATCCCATGGCCTTTCCCAACCATTTAAATTTTTCTCTTACAGGTCTAACACTTCGGAAAAACCAATACAACGCCCACCCGGAACAATATATAAAGCTAAACGAACCGTTCACTGGGCACTTATCCGTACGAAAATCCCTATTGATTTACCTGTTTTTACAAGGAAATAAAATGTGAAAAAAATATTTCTACATCCCATGGCCATTCCCAACAATTTAAATTTTTCTCTTACAGGTCTAACACTTCCGAAAAACCAATACAACGCCCCCCCGGAACAATATATAAAGCTAAACGAACCGTTCACTGGGCACTTATCCGTACGAAAATCCCTATTGATTTACCTGTTTTTACAAGGAAATAAAATATGAAAAAAATATTTCTACATCCCATGGCCTTTCCCAACCATTTAAATTATTCTCTTACAGGTCTAACACTTCTGAAAAACCAATACAACGCCCACCAGGAACAATATATAAAGCTAAACGAACCGTTCACTGGGCACTTATCCGTACAAAAATCCCTATTGTTTTCCCTGTTTTTACAAGGAAATAAAATGTGAAAAAAATATTTCTACATCCCATGGCCTTTCCCAACCATTTAAATTTTTGTCTTACATGTCTAACACTTCCGAAAAACCAATACAACGCCCACCCGGAACAATATATAAAGCTAAACGAACCGTTCACTGGGTACTTACACGTACGAAAATCCCTATTGATTTACCTGTTTTTACAAGGAAATAAAATGTGAAAAAAATATTTCTACATCCCATGGCCATTCCCAACCATTTAAATTTTTCTCTTACAGGTCTAACACTTCCGAAAAACCAATACAACGCACACCCGGAACAATATATAAAGCCAACCGAACCGTTCACTGGGTACTTATACGTACGAAAATCCCTATTGATTTACCTGTTTTTACAAGGAAATAAAATGTGAAAAAAATATTTCTACATCCCATGGCCTTTCCCAACCATTTAAATTTTTCTCTTACAGGTCTAACACTTCGGAAAAACCAATACAACGCCCACCCGGAACAATATATAAAGCTAAACGAACCGTTCACTGGGCACTTATCCGTACGAAAATCCCTATTGATTTACCTGTTTTTACAAGGAAATAAAATGTGAAAAAAATATTTCTACATCCCATGGCCATTCCCAACAATTTAAATTTTTCTCTTACAGGTCTAACACTTCCGAAAAACCAATACAACGCCCCCCCGGAACAATATATAAAGCTAAACGAACCGTTCACTGGGCACTTATCCGTACGAAAATCCCTATTGATTTACCTGTTTTTACAAGGAAATAAAATATGAAAAAAATATTTCTACATCCCATGGCCTTTCCCAACCATTTAAATTATTCTCTTACAGGTCTAACACTTCTGAAAAACCAATACAACGCCCACCAGGAACAATATATAAAGCTAAACGAACCGTTCACTGGGCACTTATCCGTACAAAAATCCCTATTGTTTTCCCTGTTTTTACAAGGAAATAAAATGTGAAAAAAATATTTCTACATCCCATGGCCTTTCCCAACCATTTAAATTTTTGTCTTACATGTCTAACACTTCCGAAAAACCAATACAACGCCCACCCGGAACAATATATAAAGCTAAACGAACTGTTCACTGGGTACTTACACGTACGAAAATCCCTATTGATTTACCTGTTTTTACAAGGAAATAAAATGTGAAAAAAATATTTCTACATCCCATGGCCATTCCCAACCATTTAAATTTTTCTCTTACAGGTCTAACACTTCCGAAAAACCAATACAACGCCCACCCGGAACAATATATAAAGCTAACCGAACCGTTCACTGGGTACTTATACGTACGAAAATCCCTATTGATTTACCTGTTTTTACAAGGAAATAAAATGTGAAAAAAATATTTCTACATCCCATGGCCTTTCCCAACCATTTAAATTTTTCTCTTACAGGTCTAACACTTCGGAAAAACCAATACAACGCCCACCCGCAACAATATATAAAGCTAAACGAACCGTTCACTGGGTACTTATACGTACGAAAATCCCTATTGATTTACCTGTTTTTACAAGGAAATAAAATGTGAAAAAAATATTTCTACATCCCATGGCCTTTCCCAACCATTTAAATTTTTCTCTTACAGGTCTAACACTTCGGAAAAACCAATACAACGCCCACCCGGAACAATATATAAAGCTAAACGAACCGTTCACTGGGCACTTATCCGTACGAAAATCCCTATTGATTTACCTGTTTTTACAAGGAAATAAAATGTGAAAAAAATATTTCTACATCCCATGGTCTTTCCCAACAATTTAAATTTTTCTCTTACAGGTCTAACACTTCCGAAAAACCAATACAACGCCCACCCGGAACAATATATAAAGCTAAACGAACCGTTCACTGGGTACATATGCGTACGAAAATCCCTATTGATTTACCTGTTTTTACAAGGAAATAAAATATGAAAAAAATATTTCTACATCCCATGGCCTTTCCCAACCATTTAAATTTTTCTCTTACAGGTCTAACACTTCTGAAAAACCAATACAACGCCCACTCGGAACAATATATAAAGCTAAACGAACCGTTCACTGGGCACTTATCCGTACGAAAATCCCTATTGATTTACCTTTCTTTACAAGGAAATAAAATGTGAAAAAAATATTTCTACATCCCATGGCCTTTCCCAACCATTTAAATTTTTCTCTTACAGGTCTAACACTTCTGAAAAACCAATACAACGCCCACCCGGAACAATATATAAAGCTAAACGAACCGTTCACTGGGCACTTATCCGTACAAAAATCCCTATTGTTTTACCTGTTTTTACAAGGAAATAAAATGTGAAAAAAATATTTCTACATCCCATGGCCTTTCCCAACCATTTAAATTTTTCTCTTACAGGTCTAACACTTCCGAAAAACCAATACAACACCCACCTGGAACAATATATAAAGCTAAACGAACCGTTCAATGGGCACTTATCCTTATGAAAATCCCTATTGATTTATCTGTTTTTACAAGGAAATAAAATGTGAAAAAAATATTTCTACATCCCATGGCCTTTCCCAACCATTTAAATTTGTCTCTTACAGGTCTAACACTTCCGAAAAACCAATACAACGCCCACCCGAAACAATATATAAAGCTAAACGAACCGTTCACTGGGCACTTATCCGTACGAAAATCCCTATTGATTTACCTGATTTTACAAGGAAATAAAATGTGAAAAAAATATTTCTACATCCCATGGTCTTTCCCAACAATTTAAATTTTTCTCTTACAGGTCTAACACTTCCGAAAAAACAATACAACGCCCACCCGGAACAATATATAAAGCTAAACGAACCGTTCACTGGGTACATATGCGTACGAAAATCCCTATTGATTTACCTGTTTTTACAAGGAAATAAAATATGAAAAAAATATTTCTACATCCCATGGCCTTTCCCAACCATTTAAATTTTTCTCTTACAGGTCTAACACTTCTGAAAAACCAATACAACGCCCACCCGGAACAATATATAAAGCTAAACGAACCGTTCACTGGGCACTTATCCGTACAAAAATCCCTATTGTTTTACCTGTTTTTACAAGGAAATAAAATGTGAAAAAAATATTTCTACATCCCATGGCCTTTCCCAACCATTTAAATTTTTCTCTTACAGGTCTAACACTTCTGAAAAACCAATACAACACCCACCCGGAACAATATATAAAGCTAAACGAACCGTTCAATGGGCACTTATCCTTATGAAAATCCCTATTGATTTATCTGTTTTTACAAGGAAATAAAATGTGAAAAAAATATTTCTACATCCCATGGCCTTTCCCAACCATTTAAATTTTTCTCTTACAGGGCTAACACTTCCGAAAAACCAATACAACGCCCACTCGGAACAATATATAAAGCTAAACGAACGGTTCACTGGGCACTTATCCGTACGAAAATCCCTATTGATTTACCTTTTTTTACAAGGAAATAAAATGTGAAAAAAATATTTCTACATCCCATGGCCTTTCCCAACCATTTAAATTTTTCTCTTACAGGTCTAACACTTCTGAAAAACCAATACAACGCCCACCCGGAACAATATATAAAGCTAAACGAACCGTTCACTGGGCACTTATCCGTACAAAAATCCCTATTGTTTTACCTGTTTTTACAAGGAAATAAAATGTGAAAAAAATATTTCTACATCCCATGGCCTTTCCCAACCATTTAAATTTTTCTCTTACAGGTCTAACACTTCCGAAAAACCGATACAACACCCACCTGGAACAATATATAAAGCTAAACGAACCGTTCAATGGGCACTTATCCTTATGAAAATCCCTATTGATTTATCTGTTTTTACAAGGAAATAAAATGTGAAAAAAATATTTCTACATCCCATGGCCTTTCCCAACCATTTAAATTTGTCTCTTACAGGTCTAACACTTCCGAAAAACCAATACAACGCCCACCCGAAACAATATATAAAGCTAAACGAACCGTTCACTGGGCACTTATCCGTACGAAAATCCCTATTGATTTATCTGTTTTTACAAGGAAATAAAATGTGAAAAAAATATTTCTACATCCCATGGCCTTTCCCAACCATTTAAATTTGTCTCTTACAGGTCTAACACTTCCGAAAAACCAATACAACGCCCACCCGAAACAATATATAAAGCTAAACGAACGGTTCACTGGGCACTTATCCGTACGAAAATCCCTATTGATTTACCTGTTTTTACAAGGAAATAAAATATGAAAAAAATATTTCTACATCCCATGGCCTTTCCCAACCATTTAAATTTTTCTCTTACAGGTCTAACACTTCTGAAAAACCAATACAACGCCCACCCGGAACAATATATAAAGCTAAACGAACCGTTCACTGGGCACTTATCCGTACAAAAATCCCTATTGTTTTACCTGTTTTTACAAGGAAATAAAATGTGAAAAAAATATTTCTACATCCCATGGCCTTTCCCAACCATTTAAATTTTTCTCTTACAGGTCTAACACTTCCGAAAAACCAATACAACACCCACCTGGAACAATATATAAAGCTAAACGAACCGTTCAATGGGCACTTATCCTTATGAAAATCCCTATTGATTTATCTGTTTTTACAAGGAAATAAAATGTGAAAAAAATATTTCTATATCCCATGGCCTTTCCCAACCATTTAAATTTTTCTCTTACAGGTCTAACACTTCCGAAAAACCAATACAACGCCCACTCGGAACAATATATAAAGCTAAACGAACGGTTCACTGGGCACTTATCCGTACGAAAATCCCTATTGATTTACCTTTTTTTACAAGGAAATAAAATGTAAAAAAAATATTTCTACATCCCATGGCCTTTCCCAACCATTAAAATTTTTCTCTTAGAGGTCTAACACTTCCGAAAAACCAATACAACGCCCTCCCAGAACAATATATAAAGATAAACGAACAGTTCACTGGGTACTTACACGTACGAAAATCCCTATTGATTTACCTGTTTTTACAAGGAAATAAAATGTGAAAAAAATATTTCTACATCCCATGGCCTTTCCCAACCATTTAAATTTGTCTCTTACAGGTCTAACACTTCCGAAAAACCAATACAACGCCCACCTGAAACAATATATAAAGCTAAACGAACCGTTCACTGGGCACTTATCCTTACGAAAATCCCTATTGATTTACCTGTTTTTACAAGGAAATAAAATGTGAAAAAAATATTTCTACATCCCATGGCCTTTCCCAACCATTTAAATTTTTCTCTTACAGGTCTAACACTTCCGAAAAACCAATACAACGCCCACCCGGAACAATATATAAAGCTAAACGAACCGTTCACTGGGCACTTATCCTTATGAAAATCCCTATTGTTTTACCTGTTTTTACAAGGAAATAAAATGTGAAAAAAATATTTCTACATCCCATGGCCTTTCCCAACCATTTAAATTTTTCTCTTACAGGTCTAACACTTCCGAAAAACCGATACAACACCCACCTGGAACAATATATAAAGCTAAACGAACCGTTCAATGGGCACTTATCCTTATGAAAATCCCTATTGATTTATCTGTTTTTACAAGGAAATAAAATGTGAAAAAAATATTTCTACATCCCATGGCCTTTCCCAACCATTTAAATTTGTCTCTTACAGGTCTAACACTTCCGAAAAACCAATACAACGCCCACCCGAAACAATATATAAAGCTAAACGAACCGTTCACTGGGCACTTATCCGTACGAAAATCCCTATTGATTTATCTGTTTTTACAAGGAAATAAAATGTGAAAAAAATATTTCTACATCCCATGGCCTTTCCCAACCATTTAAATTTGTCTCTTACAGGTCTAACACTTCCGAAAAACCAATACAACGCCCACCCGAAACAATATATAAAGCTAAACGAACGGTTCACTGGGCACTTATCCGTACGAAAATCCCTATTGATTTACCTGTTTTTACAAGGAAATAAAATATGAAAAAAATATTTCTACATCCCATGGCCTTTCCCAACCATTTAAATTTTTCTCTTACAGGTCTAACACTTCTGAAAAACCAATACAACGCCCACCCGGAACAATATATAAAGCTAAACGAACCGTTCACTGGGCACTTATCCGTACAAAAATCCCTATTGTTTTACCTGTTTTTACAAGGAAATAAAATGTGAAAAAAATATTTCTACATCCCATGGCCTTTCCCAACCATTTAAATTTTTCTCTTACAGGTCTAACACTTCCGAAAAACCAATACAACACCCACCTGGAACAATATATAAAGCTAAACGAACCGTTCAATGGGCACTTATCCTTATGAAAATCCCTATTGATTTATCTGTTTTTACAAGGAAATAAAATGTGAAAAAAATATTTCTATATCCCATGGCCTTTCCCAACCATTTAAATTTTTCTCTTACAGGTCTAACACTTCCGAAAAACCAATACAACGCCCACTCGGAACAATATATAAAGCTAAACGAACGGTTCACTGGGCACTTATCCGTACGAAAATCCCTATTGATTTACCTTTTTTTACAAGGAAATAAAATGTGAAAAAAATATTTCTACATCCCATGGCCTTTCCCAACCATTTAAATTTTTCTCTTACAGGTCTAACACTTCTGAAAAACCAATACAACGCCCACCCGGAACAATATATAAAGCTAAACGAACCGTTCACTGGGCACTTATCCGTACAAAAATCCCTATTGTTTTACCTGTTTTTACAAGGAAATAAAATGTGAAAAAAATATTTCTACATCCCATGGCCTTTCCCAACCATTTAAATTTGTCTCTTACAGGTCTAACACTTCCGAAAAACCAATACAACGCCCACCCGAAACAATATATAAAGCTAAACGAACCGTTCACTGGGCACTTATCCGTACGAAAATCCCTATTGATTTATCTGTTTTTACAAGGAAATAAAATGTGAAAAAAATATTTCTACATCCCATGGCCTTTCCCAACCATTTAAATTTGTCTCTTACAGGTCTAACACTTCCGAAAAACCAATACAACGCCCACCCGAAACAATATATAAAGCTAAACGAACGGTTCACTGGGCACTTATCCGTACGAAAATCCCTATTGATTTACCTGTTTTTACAAGGAAATAAAATATGAAAAAAATATTTCTACATCCCATGGCCTTTCCCAACCATTTAAATTTTTCTCTTACAGGTCTAACACTTCTGAAAAACCAATACAACGCCCACCCGGAACAATATATAAAGCTAAACGAACCGTTCACTGGGCACTTATCCGTACAAAAATCCCTATTGTTTTACCTGTTTTTACAAGGAAATAAAATGTGAAAAAAATATTTCTACATCCCATGGCCTTTCCCAACCATTTAAATTTTTCTCTTACAGGTCTAACACTTCCGAAAAACCAATACAACACCCACCTGGAACAATATATAAAGCTAAACGAACCGTTCAATGGGCACTTATCCTTATGAAAATCCCTATTGATTTATCTGTTTTTACAAGGAAATAAAATGTGAAAAAAATATTTCTATATCCCATGGCCTTTCCCAACCATTTAAATTTTTCTCTTACAGGTCTAACACTTCCGAAAAACCAATACAACGCCCACTCGGAACAATATATAAAGCTAAACGAACGGTTCACTGGGCACTTATCCGTACGAAAATCCCTATTGATTTACCTTTTTTTACAAGGAAATAAAATGTGAAAAAAATATTTCTACATCCCATGGCCTTTCCCAACCATTTAAATTTTTCTCTTACAGGTCTAACACTTCTGAAAAACCAATACAACGCCCACCCGGAACAATATATAAAGCTAAACGAACCGTTCACTGGGCACTTATCCGTACAAAAATCCCTATTGTTTTACCTGTTTTTACAAGGAAATAAAATGTGAAAAAAATATTTCTACATCCCATGGCCTTTCCCAACCATTTAAATTTTTCTCTTACAGGTCTAACACTTCCGAAAAACCGATACAACACCCACCTGGAACAATATATAAAGCTAAACGAACCGTTCAATGGGCACTTATCCTTATGAAAATCCCTATTGATTTATCTGTTTTTACAAGGAAATAAAACGTGAAAAAAATATTTCTACATCCCATGGCCTTTCCCAACCATTTAAATTTGTCTCTTACAGGTCTAACACTTCCGAAAAACCAATACAACGCCCACCCGAAACAATATATAAAGCTAAACGAACCGTTCACTGGGCACTTATCCGTACGAAAATCCCTATTGATTTACCTGATTTTACAAGGAAATAAAATGTGAAAAAAATATTTCTACATCCCATGGCCTTTCCCAACCATTTAAATTTTTCTCTTACAGGTCTAACACTTCCGAAAAACCAATACAACGCCCACCCGGAACAATATATAAAGCTAAACGAACCGTTCACTGGGCACTTATCCGTACAAAAATCCCTATTGTTTTACCTGTTTTTACAAGGAAATAAAATGTGAAAAAAATATTTCTACATCCCATGGCCTTTCCCAACCATTTAAATTTTTCTCTTACAGGTCTAACACTTCCGAAAAACCAATACAACACCCACCTGGAACAATATATAAAGCTAAACGAACCATTCAATGGGCACTTATCCTTATGAAAATCCCTATTGATATATCTGTTTTTACAAGGAAATAAAATGTGAAAAAAATATTTCTACATCCCATGGCCTTTCCCAACCATTTAAATTTTTCTCTTACAGGTCTAACACTTCCGAAAAACCAATACAACGCCCACTCGGAACAATATATAATGCTAAACGAACGGTTCACTGGGCACTTATCCGTACGAAAATCCCTATTGATTTACCTTTTTTTACAAGGAAATAAAATGTAAAAAAAATATTTCTACATCCCATGGCCTTTCCCAACCATTAAAATTTTTCTCTTAGAGGTCTAACACTTCCGAAAAACCAATACAACGCCCTCCCAGAACAATATATAAAGATAAACGAACAGTTCACTGGGTACTTACACGTACGAAAATCCCTATTGATTTACCTGTTTTTACAAGGAAATAAAATGTGAAAAAAATATTTCTACATCCCATGGCCTTTCCCAACCATTTAAATTTGTCTCTTACAGGTCTAACACTTCCGAAAAACCAATACAACGCCCACCTGAAACAATATATAAAGCTAAACGAACCGTTCACTGGGCACTTATCCTTACGAAAATCCCTATTGATTTACCTGTTTTTACAAGGAAATAAAATGTGAAAAAAATATTTCTACATCCCATGGCCTTTCCCAACCATTTAAATTTTTCTCTTACAGGTCTAACACTTCCGAAAAACCAATACAACGCCCACCCGGAACAATATATAAAGCTAAACGAACCGTTCACTGGGCACTTCTCCGTATGAAAATCCCTATTGATTTACCTGTTTTAACAAGGAAATAAAATGTGAAAAAAATATTTCTACATCCCATGGCCTTTCCCAACCATTTAAATTTTTCTCTTACAGGGCTAACACTTCCGAAAAACCAATACAACACCCACCCGGAACAATATATAAAGCTAAAAGAACCGTTCACTGGGTACTTATCCGTAAGAAAATCCCTATTGATTGACCTGTTTTTACAAGGAAATAAAATGTGAAAAAAATATTTCTACATCCCATGGCCTTTCCCAACCATTTAAATTTTTCTCTTAGGGGTCTAACACTTCGGAAAAACCAATACAACGCCCACCCGGAACAATATATAAAGCTAAACGAACCGTTCACTGGGTACTTACACGTACGAAAATCCCTATTGATTTACCTGTTTTTACAAGGAAATAAAATATGAAAAAAATATTTCTACATCCCATGGCCTTTCCCAACCATTTAAATTTTTCTCTTACAGGTCTAACACTTCTGAAAAACTGATACAACGCCCACCCGGAACAATATATAAAGCTAAACGAACCGTTCACTGGGCACTTATCCGTACGAAAATCCCTATTGTTTTACCTGTTTTTACAAGGAAATAAAATGTGAAAAAAATATTTCTACATCCCATGGCCTTTCCCAACCCTTTAAATTTTTCTCTTACAGGTCTAACACTTCCGAAAAACCAATACAACGCCCACCCGGAACAATATATAAAGCTAAACGAACCGTTCACTGGGTACTTATACGTACGAAACTCCCTATTGATTTATCTGTTTTTACAGGGAATTAAAATGTGAAAAAAATATTTCTACATCCCATGGCCTTTCCCAACCATTTAAATTTTTCTCTTAAAGGTCTAACACTTCCGAAAAACCAATACAATGCCCACCTGGAACAATATATAAAGCTAAACGAACCGTTCACTGGGCACTTATCCTTACGAAAATCCCTATTGATTTACCTGTTTTTACAAGGAAATAAAATGTGAAAAAAATATTTCTACATCCAATGGCCTTTCCCAACCATTTAAATTTTTCTCTTACAGGTCTAACACTTCCGAAAAACCAATACAACGCCCACCCGGAACAATATATAAAGCTAAACGAACCGTTCACTGGGCACTTATCCGTACGAAAATCCCTATTGATTTACCTGTTTTAACAAGGAAATAAAATGTGAAAAAAATATTTCTACATCCAATGGCCTTTCCCAACCATTTAAAATTTTCTCTTACAGGTCTTACACTTCTGAAAAACCAATACAACGCCCACCCGGAACAATATATGAAGCTAAACGAACCGTTCATTGGGTACTTACACGTGCGAAAATCCCTATTGTTTTACCTGTTTTTACAAGGAAATAAAATGTGAAAAAAATATTTCTACATCCCATGGCCTTTCCCAACCATTAAAATTTTTCTCTTACAGGTCTAACACTTCTGCAAAACCAATACAACGCCCACCCGGAACAATATATAAAGCTAAACGAACCGTTCACTGGTTACTTACACGTACGAAAATACCTAATGATTTACCTGATTTTACAAGGAAATAAAATGTGAAAAAAATATTTCTACATCCCAAGGCCTTTCACAACCATTTAAATTTTTCTCTTACAGGTCTAACACTTCCGAAAAACCAATACAACGCCCACCCGGAACAATATATAAAGCTAAACGAACCGTTCACTGGGCACTTCTCCGTATGAAAATCCCTATTGATTTACCTGTTTTAACAAGGAAATAAAATGTGAAAAAAATATTTCTACATCCCATGGCCTTTCCCAACCATTTACATTTTTCTCTTACAGGTCTAACACTTCCGGAAAACCAATACAACGCCCACCCGGAACAATATATAAAGCTAAACGAACCGTTCACTGGGCACTTATCCGTATGAAAATCCCTATTGATTTACCTGTTTTAACAAGGAAATAAAATGTGAAAAAAATATTTCTACATCCCATGGCCTTTCCCAACCATTTAAATTTTTCTCTTACAGGTCTAACACTTCCGAAAAACCAATACAACGCCCACCCGGAACAATATATAAAGCTAACCGAACCGTTCACTGGGCACTTACCCGTACGAAAATCCCTATTGTTTTACCTGTTTTTACAAGGAAATAAAATATGAAAAAAAATATTTCTACATCCCATGGCCTTTCCCAACCATTTAAATTTTTCTCTTACAGGTCTAACACTTCTGAAAAACTGATACAACGCCCACCCGGAACAATATATAAAGCTAAACGAACCGTTCACTGGGCACTTATCCGTACGAAAATCCCTATTGTTTTACCTGTTTTTACAAGGAAATAAAATGTAAAAAAAATATTTCTACATCCCATGGCCTTTCCCAACTATTAAAATTTTTCTCTTACAGGTCTAACACTTCTGCAACACCAATACAACGCCCACCCGGAACAATATATAAAGCTAAACGAACCGTTCACTGGTTACTTACACGTACGAAAATACCTAATGATTTACCTGATTTTACAAGGAAATAAAATGTGAAAAAAATATTTCTACATCCCAAGGCCTTTCACAACCATTTAAATTTTTCTCTTACAGGTCTAACACTTCCGAAAAACCAATACAACGCCCACCCGGAACAATATATAAAGCTAAACGAACCGTTCACTGGGCACTTCTCCGTATGAAAATCCCTATTGATTTACCTGTTTTTACAAGGAAATAAAATGTGAAAAAAATATTTCTACATCCCATGGCCTTTCCCAACCATTTAAATTTTTCTCTTACAGGTCTAACACTTCCGAAAAACCAATACAACGCCCACCCGGAACAATATATAAAGCTAAACGAACCGTTCACTGGGCACTTATCCGTATGAAAATCCCTATTGATTTACCTGTTTTAACAAGGAAATAAAATGTGAAAAAAATATTTCTACATCCCATGGCCTTTCCCAACCATTTAAATTTTTCTCTTACAGGGCTAACACTTCCGAAAAACCAATACAACACCCACCCGGAACAATATATAAAGCTAAACGAACCGTTCACTGGGTACTTATCCGTAAGAAAATCCCTATTGATTTATCTGTTTTTACAAGGAAGTAAAATGTGAAAAAAATATTTCTACATCCCATGGCCTTTCCCAACCATTTAAATTTTTCTCTTACAGGTCTAACACTTCTGAAAAACCAATACAACGCCCACCCGGAACAATATATAAAGCTAAACGAACCGTTCACTGGGTACTTATCCTTACGAAAATCCCTATTGATTTACCTGTTTTTACAAGGAAATAAAATATGAAAAAAAATATTTCTACATCCCATGGCCTTTCCCAACCATTTACATTTTTCTCTTACAGGTCTAACACTTCCGGAAAACCAATACAACGCCCACCCGGAACAATATATAAAGCTAAACGAACCGTTCACTGGGCACTTATCCGTATGAAAATCCCTATTGATTTACCTGTTTTAACAAGGAAATAAAATGTGAAAAAAATATTTCTACATCCCATGGCCTTTCCCAACCATTTAAATTTTTCTCTTAAAGGTCTAACACTTCCGAAAAACCAATACAACGCCCACCCGGAACAATATATAAAGCTAACCGAACCGTTCACTGGGCACTTACCCGTACGAAAATCCCTATTGTTTTACCTGTTTTTACAAGGAAATAAAATATGAAAAAAAATATTTCTACATCCCATGGCCTTTCCCAACCATTTAAATTTTTCTCTTACAGGTCTAACACTTCTGAAAAACTGATACAACGCCCACCCGGAACAATATATAAAGCTAAACGAACCGTTCACTGGGCACTTATCCGTACGAAAATCCCTTTTGTTTTACCTGTTTTTACAAGGAAATAAAATATGAAAAAAAATATTTCTACATCCCATGGCCTTTCCCAACCATTTAAATTTTTCTCTTACAGGTCTAACACTTCTGAAAAACTGATACAACGCCCACCCGGAACAATATATAAAGCTAAACGAACCGTTCACTGGGCACTTATCCGTACGAAAATCCCTATTGTTTTACCTGTTTTTACAAGGAAATAAAATGTGAAAAAAATATTTCTACATCCCATGGCCTTTCCCAACCATTAAAATTTTTCTCTTACAGGTCTAACACTTCTGCAAAACCAATACAACGCCCACCCGGAACAATATATAAAGCTAAACGAACCGTTCACTGGTTACTTACACGTACGAAAATACCTAATGATTTACCTGATTTTACAAGGAAATAAAATGTGAAAAAAATATTTCTACATCCCAAGGCCTTTCACAACCATTTAAATTTTTCTCTTACAGGTCTAACACTTCCGAAAAACCAATACAACGCCCAACCGGAACAATATATAAAGCTAAACGAACCGTTCACTGGGCACTTATCCTTACGAAAATCCCTATTGATTTACCTGTTTTTACAAGGAAATAAAATATAAAAAAAAAAATTCTACATCCCATGGCCTTTCCCAACCATTTAAATTTTTCTCTTACAGGTCTAACACTTCCGAAAAACCAATACAACGCCCACCCGGAACAATATATAAAGCTAAACGAACCGTTCACTTGGCACTTATCCGTATGAAAATCCCTATTGATTTACCTGTTTTAACAAGGAAATAAAATGTGAAAAAAATATTTCTACATCCCATGGCCTTTCCCAACCATTTAAATTTTTCTCTTACAGGGCTAACACTTCCGAAAAACCAATACAACACCCACCCGGAACAATATATAAAGCTAAACGAACCGTTCACTGGGTACTTATCCGTAAGAAAATCCCTATTGATTTATCTGTTTTTACAAGGAAGTAAAATGTGAAAAAAATATTTCTACATCCCATGGCCTTTCCCAACCATTTAAATTTTTCTCTTACAGGTCTAACACTTCTGAAAAACCAATACAACGCCCACCCGGAACAATATATAAAGCTAAACGAACCGTTCACTGGGTACTTACACGTACGAAAATCCCTATTGATTTACCTGTTTTTACAAGGAAATAAAATATGAAAAAAAAAATTTCTACATCCCATGGCCTTTCCCAACCATTTAAATTTTTCTCTTACAGGTCTAACACTTCCGAAAAACCAATACAACGCCCACCCGGAACAATATATAAAGCTAAACGAACCGTTCACTGGGCACTTATCCTTACGAAAATCCCTATTGATTTACCTGTTTTTACAAGGAAATAAAATATGAAAAAAAATATTTCTACATCCCATGGCCTTTCCCAACCATTTAAATTTTTCTCTTACAGGTCTAACACTTCTGAAAAACTGATACAACGCCCACCCGGAACAATATATAAAGCTAAACGAACCGTTCACTGGTTACTTACACGTACGAAAATACCTAATGATTTACCTGATTTTACAAGGAAATAAAATGTGAAAAAAATATTTCTACATCCCAAGGCCTTTCACAACCATTTAAATTTTTCTCTTACAGGTCTAACACTTCCGAAAAACCAATACAACGCCCAACCGGAACAATATATAAAGCTAAACGAACCGTTCACTGGGCACTTATCCTTACGAAAATCCCTATTGATTTACCTGTTTTTACAAGGAAATAAAATATAAAAAAAAAAATTCTACATCCCATGGCCTTTCCCAACCATTTAAATTTTTCTCTTACAGGTCTAACACTTCCGAAAAACCAATACAACGCCCACCCGGAACAATATATAAAGCTAAACGAACCGTTCACTTGGCACTTATCCGTATGAAAATCCCTATTGATTTACCTGTTTTAACAAGGAAATAAAATGTGAAAAAAATATTTCTACATCCCATGGCCTTTCCCAACCATTTAAATTTTTCTCTTACAGGGCTAACACTTCCGAAAAACCAATACAACACCCACCCGGAACAATATATAAAGCTAAACGAACCGTTCACTGGGTACTTATCCGTAAGAAAATCCCTATTGATTTATCTGTTTTTACAAGGAAGTAAAATGTGAAAAAAATATTTCTACATCCCATGGCCTTTCCCAACCATTTAAATTTTTCTCTTACAGGTCTAACACTTCTGAAAAACCAATACAACGCCCACCCGGAACAATATATAAAGCTAAACGAACCGTTCACTGGGTACTTACACGTACGAAAATCCCTATTGATTTACCTGTTTTTACAAGGAAATAAAATATGAAAAAAAAAATTTCTACATCCCATGGCCTTTCCCAACCATTTAAATTTTTCTCTTACAGGTCTAACACTTCCGAAAAACCAATACAACGCCCACCCGGAACAATATATAAAGCTAAACGAACCGTTCACTGGGCACTTATCCTTACGAAAATCCCTATTGATTTACCTGTTTTTACAAGGAAATAAAATATGAAAAAAAATATTTCTACATCCCATGGCCTTTCCCAACCATTTAAATTTTTCTCTTACAGGTCTAACACTTCTGAAAAACTGATACAACGCCCACCCGGAACAATATATAAAGCTAAACGAACCGTTCACTGGGCACTTATCCGTACGAAAATCCCTATTGTTTTACCTGTTTTTACAAGGAAATAAAATGTGAAAAAAATATTTCTACATCCCATGGCCTTTCCCAACCCTTTAAATTTTTCTCTTACAGGTCTAACACTTCCGAAAAACCAATACAACGCCCATCCGGAACAATATATAAAGCTAAACGAACCGTTCACTGGGTACTTATCCGTACGAAACTCCCTATTGATTTATCTGTTTTTACAGGGAATTAAAATGTGAAAAAAATATTTCTACATCCCATGGCCTTTCCCAACCATTTAAATTTTTCTCTTACAGGTCTAACACTTCCGAAAAACCAATACAACGCCCACCTGGAACAATATATAAAGCTAAACGAACCGTTCACTGGGCACTTATCCTTACGAAAATCCCTATTGATTTACCTGTTTTTACAAGGAAATAAAATGTGAAAAAAATATTTCTACATCCAATGGCCTTTCCCAACCATTTAAAATTTTCTCTTACAGGTCTTACACTTCTGAAAAACCAATACAACGCCCACCCGGAACAATATATAAAGCTAAAGGAACCGTTCACTGGGTACTTACACGTACGAAAATCCCTATTGATTTACCTGATTTTACAAGGAAATAAAATGTGAAAAAAATATTTCTACATCCCATGGCCTTTCCCAACCATTTAAATTTTTCTCTTACAGGTCTAACACTTCCGAAAAACCAATACAACGCCCACCCGGAACAATATATAAAGCTAAACGAACCGTTCACTGGGCACTTATCCGTATGAAAATAGCTATTGATTTACCTGTTTTAACAAGGAAATAAAATGTGAAAAAAATATTTCTACATCCCATGGCCATTCCCAACCATTTAAATTTTTCTCTTACAGGTCTAACACTTCCGAAAAACCAATACAACGCCCACCCGGAACAATATATAAAGCTAAACGAACCGTTCACTGGGCACTTACCCGTACGAAAATCCCCATTGTTTTACCTGTTTTAACAAGGAAATAAAATGTGAAAAAAATATTTCTACATCCCATGGCCTTTCCCAACCATTTAAATTTTTCTCTTAAAGGTCTAACACTTCCGAAAAACCAATACAATGCCCACCTGGAACAATATATAAAGCTAAACGAACCGTTCACTGGGCACTTATCCTTACGAAAATCCCTATTGATTTACCTGTTTTTACAAGGAAATAAAATGTGAAAAAAATATTTCTACATCCAATGGCCTTTCCCAACCATTTAAATTTTTCTCTTACAGGTCTAACACTTCCGAAAAACCAATACAACGCCCACCCGGAACAATATATAAAGCTAAACGAACCGTTCACTGGGCACTTACCCGTACGAAACTCCCTATTGATTTATCTGTTTTTACAGGGAATTAAAATGTGAAAAAAATATTTCTACATCCCATGGCCTTTCCCAACCATTTAAATTTTTCTCTTAAAGGTCTAACACTTCCGAAAAACCAATACAATGCCCACCTGGAACAATATATAAAGCTAAACGAACCGTTCACTGGGCACTTATCCTTACGAAAATCCCTATTGATTTACCTGTTTTTACAAGGAAATAAAATGTGAAAAAAATATTTCTACATCCAATGGCCTTTCCCAACCATTTAAATTTTTCTCTTACAGGTCTAACACTTCCGAAAAACCAATACAACGCCCACCCGGAACAATATATAAAGCTAAACGAACCGTTCACTGGGCACTTACCCGTACGAAACTCCCTATTGATTTATCTGTTTTTACAGGGAATTAAAATGTGAAAAAAATATTTCTACATCCCATGGCCTTTCCCAACCATTTAAATTTTTCTCTTAAAGGTCTAACACTTCCGAAAAACCAATACAATGCCCACCTGGAACAATATATAAAGCTAAACGAACCGTTCACTGGGCACTTATCCTTACGAAAATCCCTATTGATTTACCTGTTTTTACAAGGAAATAAAATGTGAAAAAAATATTTCTACATCCAATGGCCTTTCCCAACCATTTAAATTTTTCTCTTACAGGTCTAACACTTCCGAAAAACCAATACAACGCCCACCCGGAACAATATATAAAGCTAAACGAACCGTTCACTGGGCACTTATCCGTACGAAAATCCCTATTGATTTACCTGTTTTAACAAGGAAATAAAATGTGAAAAAAATATTTCTACATCCAATGGCCTTTCCCAACCATTTAAAATTTTCTCTTACAGGTCTTACACTTCTGAAAAACCAATACAACGCCCACCCGGAACAATATATGAAGCTAAACGAACCGTTCATTGGGTACTTACACGTGCGAAAATCCCTATTGATTTACCTGATTTTACAAGGAAATAAAAGGTGAAAAAAATATTTCTACATCCCATGGCCTTTCCCAACCATTTACATTTTTCTCTTACAGGTCTAACACTTCTGAAAAACTGATACAACGCCCACCTGGAACAATATATAAAGCTAAACGAACCGTTCACTGGGCACTTATCCGTACGAAAATCCCTATTGTTTTACCTGTTTTTACAAGGAAATAAAATGTGAAAAAAATATTTCTACATCCCATGGCCTTTCCCAACCATTAAAATTTTTCTCTTACAGGTCTAACACTTCTGCAAAACCAATACAACGCCCACCCGGAACAATATATAAAGCTAAACGAACCGTTCACTGGTTACTTACACGTACGAAAATACCTAATGATTTACCTGATTTTACAAGGAAATAAAATGTGAAAAAAATATTTCTACATCCCAAGGCCTTTCACAACCATTTAAATTTTTCTCTTACAGGTCTAACACTTCCGAAAAACCAATACAACGCCCACCCGGAACAATATATAAAGCTAAACGAACCGTTCACTGGGCACTTATCCGTATGAAAATCCCTATTGATTTACCTGTTTTAACAAGGAAATAAAATGTGAAAAAAATATTTCTACATCCCATGGCCTTTCCCAACCATTTAAATTTTTCTCTTACAGGTCTAACACTTCCGAAAAACCAATACAACGCCCACCCGGAACAATATATAAAGCTAACCGAACCGTTCACTGGGCACTTACCCGTACGAAAATCCCTATTGTTTTACCTGTTTTTACAAGGAAATAAAATATGAAAAAAAATATTTCTACATCCCATGGCCTTTCCCAACCATTTAAATTTTTCTCTTACAGGTCTAACACTTCTGAAAAACTGATACAACGCCCACCCGGAACAATATATAAAGCTAAACGAACCGTTCACTGGGCACTTATCCGTACGAAAATCCCTATTGTTTTACCTGTTTTTACAAGGAAATAAAATGTAAAAAAAATATTTCTACATCCCATGGCCTTTCCCAACTATTAAAATTTTTCTCTTACAGGTCTAACACTTCTGCAACACCAATACAACGCCCACCCGGAACAATATATAAAGCTAAACGAACCGTTCACTGGTTACTTACACGTACGAAAATACCTAATGATTTACCTGATTTTACAAGGAAATAAAATGTGAAAAAAATATTTCTACATCCCAAGGCCTTTCACAACCATTTAAATTTTTCTCTTACAGGTCTAACACTTCCGAAAAACCAATACAACGCCCACCCGGAACAATATATAAAGCTAAACGAACCCTTCACTGGGCACTTCTCCGTATGAAAATCCCTATTGATTTACCTGTTTTTACAAGGAAATAAAATGTGAAAAAAATATTTCTACATCCCATGGCCTTTCCCAACCATTTAAATTTTTCTCTTACAGGTCTAACACTTCCGAAAAACCAATACAACGCCCACCCGGAACAATATATAAAGCTAAACGAACCGTTCACTGGGCACTTATCCGTATGAAAATCCCTATTGATTTACCTGTTTTAACAAGGAAATAAAATGTGAAAAAAATATTTCTACATCCCATGGCCTTTCCCAACCATTTAAATTTTTCTCTTACAGGGCTAACACTTCCGAAAAACCAATACAACACCCACCCGGAACAATATATAAAGCTAAACGAACCGTTCACTGGGTACTTATCCGTAAGAAAATCCCTATTGATTTATCTGTTTTTACAAGGAAGTAAAATGTGAAAAAAATATTTCTACATCCCATGGCCTTTCCCAACCATTTAAATTTTTCTCTTACAGGTCTAACACTTCTGAAAAACCAATACAACGCCCACCCGGAACAATATATAAAGCTAAACGAACCGTTCACTGGGTACTTACACGTACGAAAATCCCTATTGATTTACCTGTTTTTACAAGGAAATAAAATATGAAAAAAAAAATTTCTACATCCCATGGCCTTTCCCAACCATTTAAATTTTTCTCTTACAGGTCTAACACTTCTGCAAAACCAATACAACGCCCACCCGGAACAATATATAAAGCTAAACGAACCGTTCACTGGGCACTTATCCTTACGAAAATCCCTATTGATTTACCTGTTTTTACAAGGAAATAAAATATGAAAAAAAATATTTCTACATCCCATGGCCTTTCCCAACCATTTACATTTTTCTCTTACAGGTCTAACACTTCCGGAAAACCAATACAACGCCCACCCGGAACAATATATAAAGCTAAACGAACCGTTCACTGGGCACTTATCCGTATGAAAATCCCTATTGATTTACCTGTTTTAACAAGGAAATAAAATGTGAAAAAAATATTTCTACATCCCATGGCCTTTCCCAACCATTTAAATTTTTCTCTTAAAGGTCTAACACTTCCGAAAAACCAATACAACGCCCACCCGGAACAATATATAAAGCTAACCGAACCGTTCACTGGGCACTTACCCGTACGAAAATCCCTATTGTTTTACCTGTTTTTACAAGGAAATAAAATATGAAAAAAAATATTTCTACATCCCATGGCCTTTCCCAACCATTTAAATTTTTCTCTTACAGGTCTAACACTTCTGAAAAACTGATACAACGCCCACCCGGAACAATATATAAAGCTAAACGAACCGTTCACTGGGCACTTATCCGTACGAAAATCCCTTTTGTTTTACCTGTTTTTACAAGGAAATAAAATATGAAAAAAAATATTTCTACATCCCATGGCCTTTCCCAACCATTTAAATTTTTCTCTTACAGGTCTAACACTTCTGAAAAACTGATACAACGCCCACCCGGAACAATATATAAAGCTAAACGAACCGTTCACTGGGCACTTATCCGTACGAAAATCCCTATTGTTTTACCTGTTTTTACAAGGAAATAAAATGTGAAAAAAATATTTCTACATCCCATGGCCTTTCCCAACCATTAAAATTTTTCTCTTACAGGTCTAACACTTCTGCAAAACCAATACAACGCCCACCCGGAACAATATATAAAGCTAAACGAACCGTTCACTGGTTACTTACACGTACGAAAATACCTAATGATTTACCTGATTTTACAAGGAAATAAAATGTGAAAAAAATATTTCTACATCCCAAGGCCTTTCACAACCATTTAAATTTTTCTCTTACAGGTCTAACACTTCCGAAAAACCAATACAACGCCCAACCGGAACAATATATAAAGCTAAACGAACCGTTCACTGGGCACTTATCCTTACGAAAATCCCTATTGATTTACCTGTTTTTACAAGGAAATAAAATATAAAAAAAAAAATTCTACATCCCATGGCCTTTCCCAACCATTTAAATTTTTCTCTTACAGGTCTAACACTTCCGAAAAACCAATACAACGCCCACCCGGAACAATATATAAAGCTAAACGAACCGTTCACTTGGCACTTATCCGTATGAAAATCCCTATTGATTTACCTGTTTTAACAAGGAAATAAAATGTGAAAAAAATATTTCTACATCCCATGGCCTTTCCCAACCATTTAAATTTTTCTCTTACAGGGCTAACACTTCCGAAAAACCAATACAACACCCACCCGGAACAATATATAAAGCTAAACGAACCGTTCACTGGGTACTTATCCGTAAGAAAATCCCTATTGATTTATCTGTTTTTACAAGGAAGTAAAATGTGAAAAAAATATTTCTACATCCCATGGCCTTTCCCAACCATTTAAATTTTTCTCTTACAGGTCTAACACTTCTGAAAAACCAATACAACGCCCACCCGGAACAATATATAAAGCTAAACGAACCGTTCACTGGGTACTTACACGTACGAAAATCCCTATTGATTTACCTGTTTTTACAAGGAAATAAAATATGAAAAAAAAAATTTCTACATCCCATGGCCTTTCCCAACCATTTAAATTTTTCTCTTACAGGTCTAACACTTCCGAAAAACCAATACAACGCCCACCCGGAACAATATATAAAGCTAAACGAACCGTTCACTGGGCACTTATCCTTACGAAAATCCCTATTGATTTACCTGTTTTTACAAGGAAATAAAATATGAAAAAAAATATTTCTACATCCCATGGCCTTTCCCAACCATTTAAATTTTTCTCTTACAGGTCTAACACTTCTGAAAAACTGATACAACGCCCACCCGGAACAATATATAAAGCTAAACGAACCGTTCACTGGGCACTTATCCGTACGAAAATCCCTATTGTTTTACCTGTTTTTACAAGGAAATAAAATGTGAAAAAAATATTTCTACATCCCATGGCCTTTCCCAACCCTTTAAATTTTTCTCTTACAGGTCTAACACTTCCGAAAAACCAATACAACGCCCATCCGGAACAATATATAAAGCTAAACGAACCGTTCACTGGGTACTTATCCGTACGAAACTCCCTATTGATTTATCTGTTTTTACAGGGAATTAAAATGTGAAAAAAATATTTCTACATCCCATGGCCTTTCCCAACCATTTAAATTTTTCTCTTACAGGTCTAACACTTCCGAAAAACCAATACAACGCCCACCTGGAACAATATATAAAGCTAAACGAACCGTTCACTGGGCACTTATCCTTACGAAAATCCCTATTGATTTACCTGTTTTTACAAGGAAATAAAATGTGAAAAAAATATTTCTACATCCAATGGCCTTTCCCAACCATTTAAAATTTTCTCTTACAGGTCTTACACTTCTGAAAAACCAATACAACGCCCACCCGGAACAATATATAAAGCTAAAGGAACCGTTCACTGGGTACTTACACGTACGAAAATCCCTATTGATTTACCTGATTTTACAAGGAAATAAAATGTGAAAAAAATATTTCTACATCCCATGGCCTTTCCCAACCATTTAAATTTTTCTCTTACAGGTCTAACACTTCCGAAAAACCAATACAACGCCCACCCGGAACAATATATAAAGCTAAACGAACCGTTCACTGGGCACTTATCCGTATGAAAATAGCTATTGATTTACCTGTTTTAACAAGGAAATAAAATGTGAAAAAAATATTTCTACATCCCATGGCCATTCCCAACCATTTAAATTTTTCTCTTACAGGTCTAACACTTCCGAAAAACCAATACAACGCCCACCCGGAACAATATATAAAGCTAAACGAACCGTTCACTGGGCACTTACCCGTACGAAAATCCCCATTGTTTTACCTGTTTTAACAAGGAAATAAAATGTGAAAAAAATATTTCTACATCCCATGGCCTTTCCCAACCATTTAAATTTTTCTCTTAAAGGTCTAACACTTCCGAAAAACCAATACAACGCCCACCCGGAACAATATATAAAGCTAACCGAACCGTTCACTGGGCACTTACCCGTACGAAAATCCCTATTGTTTTACCTGTTTTTACAAGGAAATAAAATATGAAAAAAAATATTTCTACATCCCATGGCCTTTCCCAACCATTTAAATTTTTCTCTTACAGGTCTAACACTTCTGAAAAACTGATACAACGCCCACCCGGAACAATATATAAAGCTAAACGAACCGTTCACTGGGCACTTATCCGTACGAAAATCCCTATTGTTTTACCTGTTTTTACAAGGAAATAAAATGTGAAAAAAATATTTCTACATCCCATGGCCTTTCCCAACCATTAAAATTTTTCTCTTACAGGTCTAACACTTCTGCAAAACCAATACAACGCCCACCCGGAACAATATATAAAGCTAAACGAACCGTTCACTGGTTACTTACACGTACGAAAATCCCTAATGATTTACCTGATTTTACAAGGAAATAAAATGTGAAAAAAATATTTCTACATCCCATGGCCTTTCCCAACCATTTAAATTTTTCTCTTACAGGTCTAACACTTCTGAAAAACCAATACAACGCCCACCTGAAACAATATATAAAGCTAAACGAACCGTTCACTGGGCACTTATCCTTACGAAAATCCCTATTGATTTACCTGTTTTTACAAGGAAATAAAATGTGAAAAAAATATTTCTACATCCCATGGCCTTTCCCAACCATTTAAATTTTTCTCTTACAGGTCTAACACTTCCGAAAAACCAATACAACGCCCACCCGGAACAATATATAAAGCTAAACGAACCGTTCACTTGGCACTTATCCGTATGAAAATCCCTATTGATTTACCTGTTTTAACAAGGAAATAAAATGTGAAAAAAATATTTCTACATCCCATGGCCTTTCCCAACCATTAAAATTTTTCTCTTACAGGTCTAACACTTCTGCAAAACCAATACAACGCCCACCCGGAACAATATATAAAGCTAAACGAACCGTTCACTGGTTACTTACACGTACGAAAATACCTAATGATTTACCTGATTTTACAAGGAAATAAAATGTGAAAAAAATATTTCTACATCCCAAGGCCTTTCACAACCATTTAAATTTTTCTCTTACAGGTCTAACACTTCCGAAAAACCAATACAACGCCCAACCGGAACAATATATAAAGCTAAACGAACCGTTCACTGGGCACTTATCCTTACGAAAATCCCTATTGATTTACCTGTTTTTACAAGGAAATAAAATATGAAAAAAAATATTTCTACATCCCATGGCCTTTCCCAACCATTTAAATTTTTCTCTTACAGGTCTAACACTTCCGAAAAACCAATACAACGCCCACCCGGAACAATATATAAAGCTAAACGAACCGTTCACTTGGCACTTATCCGTATGAAAATCCCTATTGATTTACCTGTTTTAACAAGGAAATAAAATGTGAAAAAAATATTTCTACATCCCATGGCCTTTCCCAACCATTTAAATTTTTCTCTTACAGGGCTAACACTTCCGAAAAACCAATACAACACCCACCCGGAACAATATATAAAGCTAAACGAACCGTTCACTGGGTACTTATCCGTAAGAAAATCCCTATTGATTTATCTGTTTTTACAAGGAAGTAAAATGTGAAAAAAATATTTCTACATCCCATGGCCTTTCCCAACCATTTAAATTTTTCTCTTACAGGTCTAACACTTCTGAAAAACCAATACAACGCCCACCCGGAACAATATATAAAGCTAAACGAACCGTTCACTGGGTACTTACACGTACGAAAATCCCTATTGATTTACCTGTTTTTACAAGGAAATAAAATATGAAAAAAAAAAATTTCTACATCCCATGGCCTTTCCCAACCATTTAAATTTTTCTCTTACAGGTCTAACACTTCCGAAAAACCAATACAACGCCCACCCGGAACAATATATAAAGCTAAACGAACCGTTCACTGGGCACTTATCCTTACGAAAATCCCTATTGATTTACCTGTTTTTACAAGGAAATAAAATATGAAAAAAAATATTTCTACATCCCATGGCCTTTCCCAACCATTTAAATTTTTCTCTTACAGGTCTAACACTTCTGAAAAACTGATACAACGCCCACCCGGAACAATATATAAAGCTAAACGAACCGTTCACTGGGCACTTATCCGTACGAAAATCCCTATTGTTTTACCTGTTTTTACAAGGAAATAAAATGTGAAAAAAATATTTCTACATCCCATGGCGTTTCCCAACCCTTTAAATTTTTCTCTTACAGGTCTAACACTTCCGAAAAACCAATACAACGCCCATCCGGAACAATATATAAAGCTAAACGAACCGTTCACTGGGTACTTATCCGTACGAAACTCCCTATTGATTTATCTGTTTTTACAGGGAATTAAAATGTGAAAAAAATATTTCTACATCCCATGGCCTTTCCCAACCATTTAAATTTTTCTCTTACAGGTCTAACACTTCCGAAAAACCAATACAACGCCCACCTGGAACAATATATAAAGCTAAACGAACCGTTCACTGGGCACTTATCCTTACGAAAATCCCTATTGATTTACCTGTTTTTACAAGGAAATAAAATGTGAAAAAAATATTTCTACATCCAATGGCCTTTCCCAACCATTTAAAATTTTCTCTTACAGGTCTTACACTTCTGAAAAACCAATACAACGCCCACCCGGAACAATATATAAAGCTAAAGGAACCGTTCACTGGGTACTTACACGTACGAAAATCCCTATTGATTTACCTGATTTTACAAGGAAATAAAATGTGAAAAAAATATTTCTACATCCCATGGCCTTTCCCAACCATTTAAATTTTTCTCTTACAGGTCTAACACTTCCGAAAAACCAATACAACGCCCACCCGGAACAATATATAAAGCTAAACGAACCGTTCACTGGGCACTTATCCGTATGAAAATAGCTATTGATTTACCTGTTTTAACAAGGAAATAAAATGTGAAAAAAATATTTCTACATCCCATGGCCATTCCCAACCATTTAAATTTTTCTCTTACAGGTCTAACACTTCCGAAAAACCAATACAACGCCCACCCGGAACAATATATAAAGCTAAACGAACCGTTCACTGGGCACTTACCCGTACGAAAATCCCGATTGTTTTACCTGTTTTAACAAGGAAATAAAATGTGAAAAAAATATTTCTACATCCCATGGCCTTTCCCAACCATTTAAATTTTTCTCTTAAAGGTCTAACACTTCCGAAAAACCAATACAACGCCCACCCGGAACAATATATAAAGCTAACCGAACCGTTCACTGGGCACTTACCCGTACGAAAATCCCTATTGTTTTACCTGTTTTTACAAGGAAATAAAATATGAAAAAAAATATTTCTACATCCCATGGCCTTTCCCAACCATTTAAATTTTTCTCTTACAGGTCTAACACTTCTGAAAAACTGATACAACGCCCACCCGGAACAATATATAAAGCTAAACGAACCGTTCACTGGGCACTTATCCGTACGAAAATCCCTATTGTTTTACCTGTTTTTACAAGGAAATAAAATGTGAAAAAAATATTTCTACATCCCATGGCCTTTCCCAACCATTAAAATTTTTCTCTTACAGGTCTAACACTTCTGCAAAACCAATACAACGCCCACCCGGAACAATATATAAAGCTAAACGAACCGTTCACTGGTTACTTACACGTACGAAAATCCCTAATGATTTACCTGATTTTACAAGGAAATAAAATGTGAAAAAAATATTTCTACATCCCATGGCCTTTCCCAACCATTTAAATTTTTCTCTTACAGGTCTAACACTTCCGAAAAACCAATACAACGCCCACCCGGAACAATATATAAAGCTAAACGAACCGTTCACTGGGCACTTATCCGTATGAAAATAGCTATTGATTTACCTGTTTTAACAAGGAAATAAAATGTGAAAAAAATATTTCTACATCCCATGGCCTTTCCCAACCATTTAAATTTTTCTCTTAAAGGTCTAACACTTCCGAAAAACCAATACAACGCCCACCCGGAACAATATATAAAGCTAACCGAACCGTTCACTGGGCACTTACCCGTACGAAAATCCCTATTGTTTTACCTGTTTTTACAAGGAAATAAAATATGAAAAAAAATATTTCTACATCCCATGGCCTTTCCCAACCATTTAAATTTTTCTCTTACAGGTCTAACACTTCTGAAAAACTGATACAACGCCCACCCGGAACAATATATAAAGCTAAACGAACCGTTCACTGGGCACTTATCCGTACGAAAATCCCTATTGTTTTACCTGTTTTTACAAGGAAATAAAATGTGAAAAAAATATTTCTACATCCCATGGCCTTTCCCAACCATTAAAATTTTTCTCTTACAGGTCTAACACTTCTGCAAAACCAATACAACGCCCACCCGGAACAATATATAAAGCTAAACGAACCGTTCACTGGTTACTTACACGTACGAAAATCCCTAATGATTTACCTGATTTTACAAGGAAATAAAATGTGAAAAAAATATTTCTACATCCCATGGCCTTTCCCAACCATTTAAATTTTTCTCTTACAGGTCTAACACTTCCGAAAAACCAATACAACGCCCACCCGGAACAATATATAAAGCTAAACGAACCGTTCACTGGGCACTTATCCGTATGAAAATAGCTATTGATTTACCTGTTTTAACAAGGAAATAAAATGTGAAAAAAATATTTCTACATCCCATGGCCATTCCCAACCATTTAAATTTTTCTCTTACAGGTCTAACACTTCCGAAAAACCAATACAACGCCCACCCGGAACAATATATAAAGCTAAACGAACCGTTCACTGGGCACTTACCCGTACGAAAATCCCGATTGTTTTACCTGTTTTAACAAGGAAATAAAATGTGAAAAAAATATTTCTACATCCCATGGCCTTTCCCAACCATTTAAATTTTTCTCTTAAAGGTCTAACACTTCCGAAAAACCAATACAACGCCCACCCGGAACAATATATAAAGCTAACCGAACCGTTCACTGGGCACTTACCCGTACGAAAATCCCTATTGTTTTACCTGTTTTTACAAGGAAATAAAATATGAAAAAAAATATTTCTACATCCCATGGCCTTTCCCAACCATTTAAATTTTTCTCTTACAGGTCTAACAATTCTGAAAAACTGATACAACGCCCACCCGGAACAATATATAAAGCTAAACGAACCGTTCACTGGGCACTTATCCGTACGAAAATCCCTATTGTTTTACCTGTTTTTACAAGGAAATAAAATGTGAAAAAAATATTTCTACATCCCATGGCCTTTCCCAACCATTAAAATTTTTCTCTTACAGGTCTAACACTTCTGCAAAACCAATACAACGCCCACCCGGAACAATATATAAAGCTAAACGAACCGTTCACTGGTTACTTACACGTACGAAAATCCCTAATGATTTACCTGATTTTACAAGGAAATAAAATGTGAAAAAAATATTTCTACATCCCATGGCCTTTCCCAACCATTTAAATTTTTCTCTTACAGGTCTAACACTTCTGAAAAACCAATACAACGCCCACCTGAAACAATATATAAAGCTAAACGAACCGTTCACTGGGCACTTATCCTTACGAAAATCCCTATTGATTTACCTGTTTTTACAAGGAAATAAAATGTGAAAAAAATATTTCTACATCCCATGGCCTTTCCCAACCATTTAAATTTTTCTCTTACAGGTCTAACACTTCCGAAAAACCAATACAACGCCCACCCGGAACAATATATAAAGCTAAACGAACCGTTCACTTGGCACTTATCCGTATGAAAATCCCTATTGATTTACCTGTTTTAACAAGGAAATAAAATGTGAAAAAAATATTTCTACATCCCATGGCCTTTCCCAACCATTTAAATTTTTCTCTTACAGGGCTAACACTTCCGAAAAACCAATACAACACCCACCCGGAACAATATATAAAGCTAAACGAACCGTTCACTGGGTACTTATCCGTAAGAAAATCCCTATTGATTTATCTGTTTTTACAAGGAAGTAAAATGTGAAAAAAATATTTCTACATCCCATGGCCTTTCCCAACCATTTAAATTTTTCTCTTACAGGTCTAACACTTCTGAAAAACCAATACAACGCCCACCCGGAACAATATATAAAGCTAAACGAACCGTTCACTGGGTACATACACGTACGAAAATCCCTATTGATTTTCCTGTTTTTACAAGGAAATAAAATATGAAAAAAAAATTTCTACATCCCATGGCCTTTCCCAACCATTTAAATTTCTCTCTTACAGGTCTAACACTTCCGAAAAACCAATACAACGCCCAACCGGAACAATATATAAAGCTAAACGAACCGTTCACTGGGCACTTATCCTTACGAAAATCCCTATTGATTTACCTGTTTTTACAAGGAAATAAAATATGAAAAAAAATATTTCTACATCCCATGGCCTTTCCCAACCATTTAAATTTTTCTCTTACAGGTCTAACACTTCTGAAAAACTGATACAACGCCCACCCGGAACAATATATAAAGCTAAACGAACCGTTCACTGGGCACTTATCCGTACGAAAATCCCTATTGTTTTACCTCTTTTTACAAGGAAATAAAATGTGAAAAAAATATTTCTACATCCCATGGCCTTTCCCAACCCTTTAAATTTTTCTCTTACAGGTCTAACACTTCCGAAAAACCAATACAACGCCCATCCGGAACAATATATAAAGCTAAACGAACCGTTCACTGGGTACTTATCCGTACGAAACTCCCTATTGATTTATCTGTTTTTACAGGGAATTAAAATGTGAAAAAAATATTTCTACATCCCATGGCCTTTCCCAACCATTTAAATTTTTCTCTTACAGGTCTAACACTTCCGAAAAACCAATACAACGCCCACCTGGAACAATATATAAAGCTAAACGAACCGTTCACTGGGCACTTATCCTTACGAAAATCCCTATTGATTTACCTGTTTTTACAAGGAAATAAAATGTGAAAAAAATATTTCTACATCCAATGGCCTTTCCCAACCATTTAAAATTTTCTCTTACAGGTCTTACACTTCTGAAAAACCAATACAACGCCCACCCGGAACAATATATAATGCTAAAGGAACCGTTCACTGGGTACTTACACGTACGAAAATCCCTATTGATTTACCTGATTTTACAAGGAAATAAAATGTGAAAAAAATATTTCTACATCCCATGGCCTTTCCCAACCATTTAAATTTTTCTCTTACAGGTCTAACACTTCCGAAAAACCAATACAACGCCCACCCGGAACAATATATAAAGCTAAACGAACCGTTCACTGGGCACTTATCCGTATGAAAATAGCTATTGATTTACCTGTTTTAACAAGGAAATAAAATGTGAAAAAAATATTTCTACATCCCATGGCCATTCCCAACCATTTAAATTTTTCTCTTACAGGTCTAACACTTCCGAAAAACCAATACAACGCCCACCCGGAACAATATATAAAGCTAAACGAACCGTTCACTGGGCACTTACCCGTACGAAAATCCCGATTGTTTTACCTGTTTTTACAAGGAAATAAAATGTGAAAAAAATATTTCTACATCCCATGACCTTTCCCAACCATTTAAATTTTTCTCTTACAGGTCTAACACTTCCGAAAAACCAATACAACGCCCACCCGGAACAATACATAAAGCTAAACGAACCGTTCACTGGGTACTTATCCGTACGAAAATCCCTATTGATTTATCTGTTTTTACAGGGAATTAAAATGTGAAAAAAATATTTCTACATCCCATGGCCTTTCCCAACCATTTAAATTTTTCTCTTACAGGGCTAACACGTCCGAAAAACCAATACAACACCCACCCGGAACAATATATAAAGCTAAACGAACCGTTCACTGGGTACTTACACGTACGAAAATCCCTAATGATTTACCTGATTTTACAAGGAAATAAAATGTGAAAAAATATTTCTACATCCCATGGCCTTTCCCAACCATTTAAATTTTTCTCTTACAGGTCTAACACTTCCGAAAAACCAATACAACGCCCACCTGGAACAATATATAAAGCTAAACGAACCGTTCACTGGGCACTTATCCTTACGAAAATCCCTATTGATTTACCTGTTTTTACAAGGAAATAAAATGTGAAAAAAATATTTCTACATCCAATGGCCTTTCCCAACCATTTAAAATTTTCTCTTACAGGTCTAACACTTCCAAGAAACCAATACAACGCCCACCCGGAACAATATATAAAGCTAAACGAACCGTTCACTGGGTACTTACACTTACGAAAATCCCTATTGATTTACCTGATTTCACAAGGAAATAAAATGTGAAAAAAATATTTCTACATCCCATGGCCTTTCCCAACCATTTAAATTTTTCTCTTACAGGTCTAACACTTCCGAAAAACCAATACAACGCCCACCCGGAACAATATATAAAGCTAAACGAACCGTTCACTGGGCACTTATCCGTATGAAAATAGCTATTGATTTACCTATTTTAACAAGGAAATAAAATGTGAAAAAAATATTTCTACATCCCATGGCCTTTCCCAACCATTTAAATTTTTCTCTTACAGGTCTAACACTTCCGAAAAACCAATACAACGCCCACCCGGAACAATACATAAAGCTAAACGAACCGTTCACTGGGTACTTATCCGTACGAAAATCCCTATTGATTTATCTGTTTTTACAGGGAATTAAAATGTGAAAAAAATATTTCTACATCCCATGGCCTTTCCCAACCATTTAAATTTTTCTCTTACAGGGCTAACACGTCCGAAAAACCAATACAACACCCACCCGGAACAATATATAAAGCTAAACGAACCGTTCACTGGGTACTTACACGTACGAAAATCCCTAATGATTTACCTGATTTTACAAGGAAATAAAATGTGAAAAAAATATTTCTACATCCCATGGCCTTTCCCAACCGTTTAAATTTTTCTCTTACAGGTCTAACACTTCCGAAAAACCAATACAACGCCCACCCGGAACAATATATAAAGCTAAACGAACCGTTCACTGGGCACTTATCCGTATGAAAATAGCTATTGATTTACCTGTTTTAACAAGGAAATAAAATGTGAAAAAAATATTTCTACATCCCATGGCCATTCCCAACCATTTAAATTTTTCTCTTACAGGTCTAACACTTCCGAAAAACCAATACAACGCCCACCCGGAACAATATATAAAGCTAAACGAACCGTTCACTGGGCACTTACCCGTACGAAAATCCCGATTGTTTTACCTGTTTTTACAAGGAAATAAAATGTGAAAAAAATATTTCTACATCCCATGACCTTTCCCAACCATTTAAATTTTTCTCTTACAGGTCTAACACTTCCGAAAAACCAATACAACGCCCACCCGGAACAATACATAAAGCTAAACGAACCGTTCACTGGGTACTTATCCGTACGAAAATCCCTATTGATTTATCTGTTTTTACAGGGAATTAAAATGTGAAAAAAATATTTCTACATCCCATGGCCTTTCCCAACCATTTACATTTTTCTCTTACAGGGCTAACACGTCCGAAAAACCAATACAACACCCACCCGGAACAATATATAAAGCTAAACGAACCGTTCACTGGGTACTTACACGTACGAAAATCCCTAATGATTTACCTGATTTTACAAGGAAATAAAATGTGAAAAAAATATTTCTACATCCCATGGCCTTTCCCAACCATTAAAATTTTTCTCTTACAGGTCTAACACTTCCGAAAAACCAATACAACGCCCACCTGGAACAATATATAAAGCTAAACGAACCGTTCACTGGGCACTTATCCTTACGAAAATCCCTATTGATTTACCTGTTTTTACAAGGAAATAAAATGTGAAAAAAATATTTCTACATCCAATGGCCTTTCCCAACCATTTAAAATTTTCTCTTACAGGTCTAACACTTCCAAGAAACCAATACAACGCCCACCCGGAACAATATATAAAGCTAAACGAACCGTTCACTGGGTACTTACACTTACGAAAATCCCTATTGATTTACCTGATTTCACAAGGAAATAAAATGTGAAAAAAATATTTCTACATCCCATGGCCTTTCCCAACCATTTAAATTTTTCTCTTACAGGTCTAACACTTCCGAAAAACCAATACAACGCCCACCCGGAACAATATATAAAGCTAAACGAACCGTTCACTGGGCACTTATCCGTATGAAAATAGCTATTGATTTACCTGTTTTAACAAGGAAATAAAATGTGAAAAAAATATTTCTACATCCCATGGCCTTTCCCAACCATTTAAATTTTTCTCTTACAGGTCTAACACTTCCGAAAAACCAATACAACGCCCACCCGGAACAATATATAAAGCTAAACGAACCTTTCACTGGGCACTTATCCGTATGAAAATAGCTATTGATTTACCTGTTTTAACAAGGAAATAAAATGTGAAAAAAATATTTCTACATGCCATGGCCATTCCCAACCATTTAAATTTTTCTCTTACAGGTCTAACACTTCCGAAAAACCAATACAACGCCCACCCGGAACAATATATAAAGCTAAACGAACCGTTCACTGGGCACTTACCCGTACGAAAATCCCGATTGTTTTACCTGCTTTTACAAGGAAATAAAATGTGAAAAAAATATTTCTACATCCCATGACCTTTCCCAACCATTTAAATTTTTCTCTTACAGGTCTAACACTTCCGAAAAACCAATACAACGCCCACCCGGAACAATACATAAAGCTAAACGAACCGTTCACTGGGTACTTATCCGTACGAAAATCCCTATTGATTTATCTGTTTTTACAGGGAATTAAAATGTGAAAAAAATATTTCTACATCCCATGGCCTTTCCCAACCATTTAAATTTTTCTCTTACAGGGCTAACACGTCCGAAAAACCAATACAACACCCACCCGGAACAATATATAAAGCTAAACGAACCGTTCACTGGGTACTTACACGTACGAAAATCCCTAATGATTTACCTGATTTTACAAGGAAATAAAATGTGAAAAAAATATTTCTACATCCCATGGCCTTTCCCAACCATTAAAATTTTTCTCTTACAGGTCTAACACTTCCGAAAAACCAATACAACGCCCACCTGGAACAATATATAAAGCTAAACGAACCGTTCACTGGGCACTTATCCTTACGAAAATCCCTATTGATTTACCTGTTTTTACAAGGAAATAAAATGTGAAAAAAATATTTCTACATCCAATGGCCTTTCCCAACCATTTAAAATTTTCTCTTACAGGTCTAACACTTCCAAGAAACCAATACAACGCCCACCCGGAACAATATATAAAGCTAAACGAACCGTTCACTGGGTACTTACACTTACGAAAATCCCTATTGATTTACCTGATTTCACAAGGAAATAAAATGTGAAAAAAATATTTCTACATCCCATGGCCTTTCCCAACCATTTAAATTTTTCTCTTACAGGTCTAACACTTCCGAAAAACCAATACAACGCCCACCCGGAACAATATATAAAGCTAAACGAACCGTTCACTGGGCACTTATCCGTATGAAAATAGCTATTGATTTACCTGTTTTAACAAGGAAATAAAATGTGAAAAAAATATTTCTACATCCCATGGCCTTTCCCAACCATTTAAATTTTTCTCTTACAGGTCTAACACTTCCGAAAAACCAATACAACGCCCACCCGGAACAATATATAAAGCTAAACGAACCGTTCACTGGGCACTTACCCGTACGAAAATCCCGATTGTTTTACCTGTTTTTACAAGGAAATAAAATGTGAAAAAATATTTCTACATCCCATGACCTTTCCCAACCATTTAAATTTTTCTCTTACAGGTCTAACACTTCCGAAAAACCAATACAACGCCCACCCGGAACAATACATAAAGCTAAACGAACCGTTCACTGGGTACTTATCCGTACGAAAATCCCTATTGATTTATCTGTTTTTACAGGGAATTAAAATGTGAAAAAAATATTTCTACATCCCATGGCCTTTCCCAACCATTTAAATTTTTCTCTTACAGGTCTAACACTTCCGAAAAACCAATACAACGCCCACCCGGAAAAATATATAAAGCTAAACGAACCGTTCACTGGGTACTTATCCGTACGAAAATCCCTATTGATTTACCTGTTTTTACAAGGAAATAAAATGTGAAAAAAATATTTCTACATCCCATGGCCTTTCCCAACCATTTAAATTTTTCTCTTACAGGGCTAACAAGTCCGAAAAACCAATACAACACCCACCCGGAACAATATATAAAGCTAAACGAACCGTTCACTGGGTACTTACACGTACGAAAATCCCTAATGATTTACCTGATTTTACAAGGAAATAAAATGTGAAAAAAATATTTCTACATCCCATGGCCTTTCCCAACCATTAAAATTTTTCTCTTACAGGTCTAACACTTCCGAAAAACCAATACAACGCCCACCTGGAACAATATATAAAGCTAAACGAACCGTTCACTGGGCACTTATCCTTACGAAAATCCCTATTGATTTACCTGTTTTTACAAGGAAATAAAATGTGAAAAAAATATTTCTACATCCAATGGCCTTTCCCAACCATTTAAAATTTTCTCTTACAGGTCTAACACTTCCAAGAAACCAATACAACGCCCACCCGGAACAATATATAAAGCTAAACGAACCGTTCACTGGGTACTTACACTTACGAAAATCCCTATTGATTTACCTGATTTCACAAGGAAATAAAATGTGAAAAAAATATTTCTACATCCCATGGCCTTTCCCAACCATTTAAATTTTTCTCTTACAGGTCTAACACTTCCGAAAAACCAATACAACGCCCACCCGGAATAATATATAAAGCTAAACGAACCGTTCACTGGGCACTTATCCGTATGAAAATCCCTATTGATTTACCTGTTTTAACAAGGAAATAAAATGTGAAAAAAATATTAATACATCCCATGGCCTTTCCCAACCATTTAAATTTTTCTCTTACAGGGCTAACACTTCCGAAAAACCAATACAACACCCACCCGGAACAATATATAAAGCTAAACGAACCGTTCACTCGGTACTTATCCGTACGAAAATTCCTATTGATTTACCTGTTTTTACAAGGAAATAAAATATGAAAAAAAATATTTCTACATCCCATGGCCTTTCCCAACCATTTAAATTTTTCTCTTACAGGTCTAACACTTCCGAAAAACCAATACAACACCCACCCGGAACAATATATAAAGCTAAACGAACCGTTCACTGGGCACTTATCCGTACGAAAATCCCTATTGTTTTACCTGTTTTTACAAGGAAATAAAATGTGAAAAAAATATTTCTACATCCCATGGCCTTTCCCAACCATTTAAATTTTTCTCTTACAGGTCTAACACTTCCGAAAAACCAATACAACGCCCACCCGGAACAATATATAAAGCTAAACGAACCGTTCACTGGGTACTTACACGTACGAAAATCTCTAATGATTTACCTGATTTTACAAGGAAATAAAATGTGAAAAAAATATTTCTACATCCAATGGCCTTTCCCAACCATTTAAAATTTTCTCTTACAGGTCTAACACTTCCAAGAAACCAATACAACGCCCACCCGGAACAATATATAAAGCTAAACGAACCGTTCACTGGGTACTTACACTTACGAAAATCCCTATTGATTTACCTGATTTCACAAGGAAATAAAATGTGAAAAAAATATTTCTACATCCCATGGCCTTTCCCAACCATTTAAATTTTTCTCTTACAGGTCTAACACTTCCGAAAAACCAATACAACGCCCACCCGGAATAATATATAAAGCTAAACGAACCGTTCACTGGGCACTTATCCGTATGAAAATCCCTATTGATTTACCTGTTTTAACAAGGAAATAAAATGTGAAAAAAATATTAATACATCCCATGGCCTTTCCCAACCATTTAAATTTTTCTCTTACAGGGCTAACACTTCCGAAAAACCAATACAACACCCACCCGGAACAATATATAAAGCTAAACGAACCGTTCACTGGGTACTTACACGTACGAAAATTCCTATTGATTTACCTGTTTTTACAAGGAAATAAAATATGAAAAAAAATATTTCTACATCCCATGGCCTTTCCCAACCATTTAAATTTTTCTCTTACAGGTCTTACACTTCCGAAAAACCAATACAACACCCACCCGGAACAATATATAAAGCTAAACGAACCGTTCACTGGGCACTTATCCGTACGAAAATCCCTATTGTTTTACCTGTTTTTACAAGGAAATAAAATGTGAAAAAAATATTTCTACATCCCATGGCCTTTCCCAACCATTTAAATTTTTCTCTTACAGGTCTAACACTTCCGAAAAACCAATACAACGCCCACCCGGAACAATATATAAAGCTAAACGAACCGTTCACTGGGTACTTACACGTACGAAAATCCCTAATGATTTACCTGATTTTACAAGGAAATAAAATGTGAAAAAAATATTTCTACATCCCATGGCCTTTCCCAACCATTAAAATTTTTCTCTTACAGGTCTAACACTTCCGAAAAACCCATACAACGCCCACCTGGATCAATATATAAAGCTAAACGAACCGTTCACTGGGCACTTATCCTTACGAAAATCCCTATTGATTTACCTGTTTTTACAAGGAAATAAAATGTGAAAAAAATATTTCTACATCCCATGGCCTTTCCCAACCATTAAAATTTTTCTCTTACAGGTCTAACACTTCCGAAAAACCAATACAACGCCCACCCGGAACAATATATAAAGCTAAACGAACCGTTCACTGGGTACTTACACGTACGAAAATCTCTAATGATTTACCTGATTTTACAAGGAAATAAAATGTGAAAAAAATATTTCTACATCCAATGGCCTTTCCCAACCATTTAAAATTTTCTCTTACAGGTCTAACACTTCCAAGAAACCAATACAACGCCCACCCGGAACAATATATAAAGCTAAACGAACCGTTCACTGGGTACTTACACTTACGAAAATCCCTATTGATTTACCTGATTTCACAAGGAAATAAAATGTGAAAAAAATATTTCTACATCCCATGGCCTTTCCCAACCATTTAAATTTTTCTCTTACAGGTCTAACACTTCCGAAAAACCAATACAACGCCCACCCGGAATAATATATAAAGCTAAACGAACCGTTCACTGGGCACTTATCCGTATGAAAATCCCTATTGATTTACCTGTTTTAACAAGGAAATAAAATGTGAAAAAAATATTAATACATCCCATGGCCTTTCCCAACCATTTAAATTTTTCTCTTACAGGGCTAACACTTCCGAAAAACCAATACAACACCCACCCGGAACAATATATAAAGCTAAACGAACCGTTCACTGGGTACTTACACGTACGAAAATTCCTATTGATTTACCTGTTTTTACAAGGAAATAAAATATGAAAAAAAATATTTCTACATCCCATGGCCTTTCCCAACCATTTAAATTTTTCTCTTACAGGTCTTACACTTCCGAAAAACCAATACAACACCCACCCGGAACAATATATAAAGCTAAACGAACCGTTCACTGGGCACTTATCCGTACGAAAATCCCTATTGTTTTACCTGTTTTTACAAGGAAATAAAATGTGAAAAAAATATTTCTACATCCCATGGCCTTTCCCAACCATTTAAATTTTTCTCTTACAGGTCTAACACTTCCGAAAAACCAATACAACGCCCACCCGGAACAATATATAAAGCTAAACGAACCGTTCACTGGGTACTTACACGTACGAAAATCCCTAATGATTTACCTGATTTTACAAGGAAATAAAATGTGAAAAAAATATTTCTACATCCCATGGCCTTTCCCAACCATTAAAATTTTTCTCTTACAGGTCTAACACTTCCGAAAAACCCATACAACGCCCACCTGGATCAATATATAAAGCTAAACGAACCGTTCACTGGGCACTTATCCTTACGAAAATCCCTATTGATTTACCTGTTTTTACAAGGAAATAAAATGTGAAAAAAATATTTCTACATCCAATGGCCTTTCCCAACCATTTAAAATTTTCTCTTACAGGTCTAACACTTCTAAGAAACCAATACAACGCCCACCCGGAACAATATATAAAGCTAAACGAACCGATCACTGGGTACTTACACGTACGAAAATCCCTATTGATTTACCTGATTTTACAAGGAAATAAAATGTGAAAAAAATATTTCTACATCCAATGGCCTTTCCCAACCATTTAAATTTTTCTATTACAGGTCTAACACTTCCGAAAAACCAATACAACGCCCACCCGGAACAATATATAAAGCTAAACGAACCGTTCACTGGGCACTTATCCGTATGAAAATCCCTATTGATTTACCTGTTTTAACAAGGAAATAAAATGTGAAAAAAATATTTCTACATCCCATGGCCTTTCCCAACCATTTAAATTTTTCTCTTACAGGGCTAACACTTATGAAAAACCAATACAACACCCACCCGGAACAATATATAAAGCTAAACGAACCGTTCACTGGGTACTTATCCGTAAGAAAATCCCTATTGATTTATCTGTTTTTACAAGGAAGTAAAATGTGAAAAAAATATTTCTACATCCCATGGCCTTTCCCACCCATTTAAATTTTTCTCTTACAGGTCTAACACTTCCGAAAAACCAATACAACGCCCACCCGGAACAATATATAAAGCTAAACGAACCGTTCACTGGGCACTTATCCGTATGAAAATCCCTATTGATTTACCTGTTTTTACAAGGAAATAAAATATGAAAAAAAATATTTCTACATCCCATGGCCTTTCCCAACCATTTAAATTTTTCTCTTACAGGTCTAACACTTCTAAAAAACCGATACAACGCCCACCCGGAACAATATATAAAGCTAAATGAACCGTTCACTGGGCACTTATCCTTACGAAAATCCCTATTGTTTTACCTGTTTTTACAAGGAAATAAAATGTGAAAAAAATATTTCTACATCCTATGGCCTTTCCCAACCATTTAAATTTTTCTCTTACAGGTCTAACACTTCCGAAAAACCAATACAACGCCCACCCGGAACAATATATAAAGCTAAACGAACCGTTCACTGGGTACTTATCCGTACGAAACTCCCTATTGATTTATCTGTTTTTACAAGGAACTAAAATGTGAAAAAAATATTTCTACATCCCATGGCCTTTCCCAACCATTTAAATTTTTCTCTTACAGGTCTAACACTTCTGAAAAACCAATACAACGCCCACCCGGAACAATATATAAAGCTAAACGAACCGTTCACTGGGTACTTAGACGTACGAAAATCCCTATAGATTTACCTGTTTTTACAAGGAAATAAAATATGAAAAAAAATATTTCTACATCCCATGGCCTTTCCCAACCATTTAAATTTTTCTCTTACAGGTCTAACACTTCCGAAAAACCAATACAACGCCCAACCGGAACAATATATAAAGCTAAACGAACCGTTCACTGGGCACTTATCCGTACGAAAATCCCTATTGTTTTACCTGATTTTACAAGGAAATAAAATGTGAAAAAAATATTTCTACATCCCATGGCCTTTTCCAACCATTTAAATGTTTCTCTTACAGGTCTAACACTTCTGAAAAACCAATACAACGCCCACCTGGAACAATATATAAAGCTAAACGAACCGTTCACTGGGCACTTATCCTTACGAAAATCCCTATTGATTTACCTGTTTTTACAAGGAAATAAAATGTGAAAAAAATATTTCTACATCCCATGGCCTTTCCCAACCATTTAAATATTTCTCTTTCAGGGCTAACACTTCCGAAAAACCAATACAACACCCACCCGGAACAATATATAAAGCTAAACGAACCGTTCACTGGGTACTTAGACGTACGAAAATCCCTATAGATTTACCTGTTTTTACAAGGAAATAAAATATGAAAAAAAATATTTCTACATCCCATGGCCTTTCCCAACCATTTAAATTTTTCTCTTACAGGTCTAACACTTCCGAAAAACCAATACAACGCCCAACCGGAACAATATATAAAGCTAAACGAACCGTTCACTGGGCACTTATCCGTACGAAAATCCCTATTGTTTTACCTGATTTTACAAGGAAATAAAATGTGAAAAAAATATTTCTACATCCCATGGCCTTTTCCAACCATTTAAATGTTTCTCTTACAGGTCTAACACTTCTGAAAAACCAATACAACGCCCACCTGGAACAATATATAAAGCTAAACGAACCGTTCACTGGGCACTTATCCTTACGAAAATCCCTATTGATTTACCTGTTTTTACAAGGAAATAAAATGTGAAAAAAATATTTCTACATCCCATGGCCTTTCCCAACCATTTAAATTTTTCTCTTACAGGGCTAACACTTATGAAAAACCAATACAACACCCACCCGGAACAATATATAAAGCTAAACGAACCGTTCACTGGGCACTTATCCTTACGAAAATCCCTATTGTTTTACCTGTTTTTACAAGGAAATAAAATGTGAAAAAAATATTTCTACATCCTATGGCCTTTCCCAACCATTTAAATTTTTCTCTTACAGGTCTAACACTTCCGAAAAACCAATACAACGCCCACCCGGAACAATATATAAAGCTAAACGAACCGTTCACTGGGTACTTATCCGTACGAAACTCCCTATTGATTTATCTGTTTTTACAAGGAACTAAAATGTGAAAAAAATATTTCTACATCCCATGGCCTTTCCCAACCATTTAAATTTTTCTCTTACAGGGCTAACACTTATGAAAAACCAATACAACGCCCACCCGGAACAATATATAAAGCTAAACGAACCGTTCACTGGGCACTTATCCTTACGAAAATCCCTATTGATTTACCTGTTTTTACAAGGAAATAAAATGTGAAAAAAATATTTCTACATCCCATGGCCTTTCCCAACCATTTAAATTTTTCTCTTACAGGGCTAACACTTATGAAAAACCAATACAACACCCACCCGGAACAATATATAAAGCTAAATGAACCGTTCACTGGGCACTTATCCTTACGAAAATCCCTATTGTTTTACCTGTTTTTACAAGGAAATAAAATGTGAAAAAAATATTTCTACATCCTATGGCCTTTCCCAACCATTTAAATTTTTCTCTTACAGGTCTAACACTTCCGAAAAACCAATACAACGCCCACCCGGAACAATATATAAAGCTAAACGAACCGTTCACTGGGTACTTATCCGTACGAAACTCCCTATTGATTTATCTGTTTTTACAAGGAACTAAAATGTGAAAAAAATATTTCTACATCCCATGGCCTTTCCCAACCATTTAAATTTTTCTCTTACAGGGCTAACACTTATGAAAAACCAATACAACACCCACCCGGAACAATATATAAAGCTAAACGAACCGTTCACTGGGTACTTATCCGTAAGAAAATCCCTATTGATTTATCTGTTTTTACAAGGAAGTAAAATGTGAAAAAAATATTTCTACATCCCATGGCCTTTCCCACCCATTTAAATTTTTCTCTTACAGGTCTAACACTTCCGAAAAACCAATACAACGCCCACCCGGAACAATATATAAAGCTAAACGAACCGTTCACTGGGCACTTATCCGTATGAAAATCCCTATTGATTTACCTGTTTTTACAAGGAAATAAAATATGAAAAAAAATATTTCTACATCCCATGGCCTTTCCCAACCATTTAAATTTTTCTCTTACAGATCTAACACTTCTAAAAAACCGATACAACGCCCACCCGGAACAATATATAAAGCTAAACGAACCGTTCACTGGGCACTTATCCTTACGAAAATCCCTATTGTTTTACCTGTTTTTACAAGGAAATAAAATGTGAAAAAAATATTTCTACATCCTATGGCCTTTCCCAACCATTTAAATTTTTCTCTTACAGGTCTAACACTTCCGAAAAACCAATACAACGCCCACCCGGAACAATATATAAAGCTAAACAAACCGTTCACTGGGTACTTATTCGTACGAAACTCCCTATTGATTTATCTGTTTTTACAAGGAACTAAAATGTGAAAAAAATATTTCTACATCCCATGGCCTTTCCCAACCATTTAAATTTTTCTCTTACAGGTCTAACACTTCTGAAAAACCAATACAACGCCCACCCGGAACAATATATAAAGCTAAACGAACCGTTCACTGGGTACTTAGACGTACGAAAATCCCTATAGATTTACCTGTTTTTACAAGGAAATAAAATATGAAAAAAAATATTTCTACATCCCATGGCCTTTCCCAACCATTTAAATGTTTCTCTTACAGGTCTAACACTTCTGAAAAACCAATACAACGCCCACCTGGAACAATATATAAAGCTAAACGAACCGTTCACTGGGCACTTATCCTTACGAAAATCCCTATTGATTTACCTGTTTTTACAAGGAAATAAAATGTGAAAAAAATATTTCTACATCCCATGGCCTTTCCCAACCATTTAAATATTTCTCTTACAGGGCTAACACTTCCGAAAAACCAATACAACACCTACCCGGAACAATATATAAAGCTAAATGAACCGTTCACTGGGTACTTATGCGTACGAAAATCCCTATTGATTTACCTGTTTTTACAAGGAAATAAAATATGAAAAAAAAATATTTCTACATCCCATGGCCTTTCCCAACCATTTAAATTTTTCTCTTACAGGTCTAACACTTCTGAAAAACCAATACAACGCCCACCCGGAACAATATATAAAGCAAAACGAACCGTTCACTGGGTACTTATCCGTACGAAAATCCCTATTGATTTACCTGTTTTTACAAAGAAATAAAATGTGAAAAAAATATTTCTACATCCCATGGCCTTTCCCAACCATTTAAATTTTTCTCTTACAGGGCTAACACTTCTGAAAAACCAATACAACACCCACCCGGAACAATATATAAAGCTAAACGAACCGTTCACTGGGTACTTATCCGTAAGAAAATCCCTATTGATTTACCTCTTTTTACCAGGAAATAAAATGTGAAAAAATATTTCTACATCCCATGGCCTTTCCCAACCATTTAAATTTTTCTCTTACAGGTCTAACACTTCCGAAAAACCAATACAACACCCACCCGGAACAATATATAAAGCTAAACGAACCGTTCACTGGGTACTTATCCTTACGAAAATCCCTATTGTTTTACCTGTTTTTACAAGGAAATAAAATGTGAAAAAAATATTTCTACATCCTATGGCCTTTCCCAACCATTTAAATTTTTCTCTTACAGGTCTAACACTTCCGAAAAACCAATACAACGCCCACCCGGAACAATATATAAAGCTAAACGAACCGTTCACTGGGTACTTATCCGTACGAAACTCCCTATTGATTTATCTGTTTTTACAAGGAACTAAAATGTGAAAAAAATATTTCTACATCCCATGGCCTTTCCCAACCATTTAAATTTTTCTCTTACAGGTCTAACACTTCTGAAAAACCAATACAACGCCCACCCGGAACAATATATAAAGCTAAACGAACCGTTCACTGGGTACTTAGACGTACGAAAATCCCTATAGATTTACCTGTTTTTAAAAGGAAATAAAATATGAAAAAAAATATTTCTACATCCCATGGCCTTTCCCAACCATTTAAATTTTTCTCTTACAGGTCTAACACTTCCGAAAAACCAATACAATGCCCAACCGGAACAATATATAAAGCTAAACGAACCGTTCACTGGGCACTTATCCGTACGAAAATCCCTATTGTTTTACCTGATTTTACAAGGAAATAAAATGTGAAAAAAATATTTCTACATCCCATGGCCTTTTCCAACCATTTAAATGTTTCTCTTACAGGTCTAACACTTCTGAAAAACCAATACAACGCCCACCTGGAACAATATATAAAGCTAAACGAACCGTTCACTGGGCACTTATCCTTACGAAAATCCCTATTGATTTACCTGTTTTTACAAGGAAATAAAATGTGAAAAAAATATTTCTACATCCCATGGCCTTTCCCAACCATTTAAATATTTCTCTTACAGGGCTAACACTTCCGAAAAACCAATACAACACCTACCCGGAACAATATATAAAGCTAAACGAACCGTTCACTCGGTACTTAGACGTACGAAAATCCCTAAAAATTTACCTGTTTTTACAAGGAAATAAAATATGAAAAAAAATATTTCTACATCCCATGGCCTTTCCCAACCATTTAAATTTTTCTCTTACAGGTCTAACACTTCCGAAAAACCAATACAACGCCCACCCGGAACAATATATAAAGCTAAACGAACCGTTCACTGGGCACTTATCCGTATGAAAATCCCTATTGATTTACCTGTTTTTACAAGGAAATAAAATATGAAAAAAAATATTTCTACATCCCATGGCCTTTCCCAACCATTTAAATTTTTCTCTTACACGTCTAACACTTCTAAAAAACCGATACAACGCCCACCCGGAACAATATATAATGCTAAACGAACCGTTCACTGGGCACTTATCCTTACGAAAATCCCTATTGTTTTACCTGTTTTTACAAGGAAATAAAATGTGAAAAAAATATTTCTACATCCTATGGCCTTTCCCAACCATTTAAATTTTTCTCTTACAGGTCTAACACTTCCGAAAAACCAATACAACGCCCACCCGGAACAATATATAAAGCTAAACGAACCGTTCACTGGGTACTTATCCGTACGAAACTCCCTATTGATTTATCTGTTTTTACAAGGAACTAAAATGTGAAAAAAATATTTCTACATCCCATGGCCTTTCCCAACCATTTAAATTTTTCTCTTACAGGTCTAACACTTCTGAAAAACCAATACAACGCCCACCCGGAACAATATATAAAGCTAAACGAACCGTTCACTGGGTACTTAGACGTACGAAAATCCCTATAGATTTACCTGTTTTTACAAGGAAATAAAATATGAAAAAAAATATTTCTACATCCCATGGCCTTTCCCAACCATTTAAATTTTTCTCTTACAGGTCTAACACTTCCGAAAAACCAATACAACGCCCAACCGGAACAATATATGAAGCTAAACGAACCGTTCACTGGGCACTTATCCGTACGAAAATCCCTATTGTTTTACCTGATTTTACAAGGAAATAAAATGTGAAAAAAATATTTCTACATCCCATGGCCTTTTCCAACCATTTAAATGTTTCTCTTACAGGTCTAACACTTCCGAAAAACCAATACAACGCCCAACCGGAACAATATATAAAGCTAAACGAACCGTTCACTGGGCACTTATCCGTACGAAAATCCCTATTGATTTACCTGTTTTTACAAGGAAATAAAATGTGAAAAAAATATTTCTACATCCCATGGCCTTTCCCAACCATTTAAATATTTCTCTTACAGGGCTAACACTTCCGAAAAACCAATACAACACCTACCCGGAACAATATATAAAGCTAAATGAACCGTTCACTGGGTACTTATGCGTACGAAAATCCCTATTGATTTACCTGTTTTTACAAGGAAATAAAATATGAAAAAAAATATTTCTACATCCCATGGCCTTTCCCAACCATTTAAATTTTTCTCTTACAGGTCTAACACTTCTGAAAAACCAATACAACGCCCACCCAGAACAATATATAAAGCAAAACGAACCGTTCACTGGGTACTTATCCGTACGAAAATCCCTATTGATTTACCTGTTTTTACAAGGAAATAAAATGTGAAAAAAATATTTCTACATCCCATGGCCTTTCCCAACCATTTAAATTTTTCTCTTACAGGGCTAACACTTCCGAAAAACCAATACAACACCCACCCGGAACAATATATAAAGCTAAACGAACCGTTCACTGGGTACTTATCCGTAAGAAAATCCCTATTGATTTACCTCTTTTTACAAGGAAATAAAATGTGAAAAAATATTTCTACATCCCATGGCCTTTCCCAACCATTTAAATTTTTCTCTTACAGGTCTAACACTTCCGAAAAACCAATACAACACCCACCCGGAACAATATATAAAGCTAAACGAACCGTTCATTGGGTACTTATCCGTAAGAAAATCCCTATTGATTTACCTGTTTTTACAAGGAAATAAAATGTGAAAAAATATTTCTACATCCCATGGCCTTTCCCAACCATTTAAATTTTTCTCTTACAGGTCTAACACTTCTGAAAAACCAATACAACGCCCACCCGGAACAATATATAAAGCTAAACGAACCGTTCACTGGGTACTTACACGTACGAAAATCCCTATTGATTTACCTGATTTTACAATGAAATAAAATGTGAAAAAAATATTTCTACATCCCATGGCCTTTCCCAACCATTTAAATTTTTCTCTTACAGGTCTAACACTTCCGAAAAACCAATACAAAGCCCACCCGGAACAATATATAAAGCTAAACGAACCGTTCACTGGGTACTTATCTGTACGAAAATCCCTATTGATTTATCTGTTTTTACAGGGAATTAAAATGTGAAAAAATATTTCTACATCCCATGGCCTTTCCCAACCATTTAAATTTTTCTCTTACAGGGCTAACACTTATGAAAAACCAATACAACACCCACCCGGAACAATATATAAAGCTAAACGAACCGTTCACTGGGTACTTATCCGTAAGAAAATCCCTATTGATTTATCTGTTTTTACAAGGAAGTAAAATGTGAAAAAAATATTTCTACATCCCATGGCCTTTCCCACCCATTTAAATTTTTCTCTTACAGGTCTAACACTTCCGAAAAACCAATACAACGCCCACCCGGAACAATATATAAAGCTAAACGAACCGTTCACTGGGTACTTATCCGTAAGAAAATCCCTATTGATTTATCTGTTTTTACAAGGAAGTAAAATGTGAAAAAAATATTTCTACATCCCATGGCCTTTCCCACCCATTTAAATTTTTCTCTTACAGGTCTAACACTTCCGAAAAACCAATACAACGCCCACCCGGAACAATATATAAAGCTAAACGAACCGTTCACTGGGCACTTATCCGTATGAAAATCCCTATTGATTTACCTGTTTTTACAAGGAAATAAAATATGAAAAAAAATATTTCTACATCCCATGGCCTTTCCCAACCATTTAAATTTTTCTCTTACAGGTCTAACACTTCTAAAAAACCGATACAACGCCCACCCGGAACAATATATAAAGCTAAACGAACCGTTCACTGGGCACTTATCCTTACGAAAATCCCTATTGTTTTACCTGTTTTTACAAGGAAATAAAATGTGAAAAAAATATTTCTACATCCTATGGCCTTTCCCAACCATTTAAATTTTTCTCTTACAGGTCTAACACTTCCGAAAAACCAATACAACGCCCACCCGGAACAATATATAAAGCTAAACGAACCGTTCACTGGGTACTTATCCGTACGAAACTCCCTATTGATTTATCTGTTTTTACAAGGAACTAAAATGTGAAAAAAATATTTCTACATCCCATGGCCTTTCCCAACCATTTAAATTTTTCTCTTACAGGTCTAACACTTCTGAAAAACCAATACAACGCCCACCCGGAACAATATATAAAGCTAAACGAACCGTTCACTGGGTACTTAGACTTACGAAAATCCCTATAGATTTACCTGTTTTTACAAGGAAATAAAATATGAAAAAAAATATTTCTACATCCCATGGCCTTTCCCAACCATTTAAATTTTTCTCTTACAGGTCTAACACTTCCGAAAAACCAATACAACGCCCAACCGGAACAATATATGAAGCTAAACGAACCGTTCACTGGGCACTTATCCGTACGAAAATCCCTATTGTTTTACCTGATTTTACAAGGAAATAAAATGTGAAAAAAATATTTCTACATCCCATGGCCTTTTCCAACCATTTAAATGTTTCTCTTACAGGTCTAACACTTCTGAAAAACCAATACAACGCCCACCTGGAACAATATATAAAGCTAAACGAACCGTTCACTGGGCACTTATCCTTACGAAAATCCCTATTGATTTACCTGTTTTTACAAGGAAATAAAATGTGAAAAAAATATTTCTACATCCCATGGCCTTTCCCAACCATTTAAATATTTCTCTTACAGGGCTAACACTTCCGAAAAACCAATACAACACCTACCCGGAACAATATATAAAGCTAAATGAACCGTTCACTGGGTACTTATGCGTACGAAAATCCCTATTGATTTACCTGTTTTTACAAGGAAATAAAATATGAAAAAAAAATATTTCTACATCCCATGGCCTTTCCCAACCATTTAAATTTTTCTCTTACAGGTCTAACACTTCTGAAAAACCAATACAATGCCCACCCAGAACAATATATAAAGCAAAACGAACCGTTCACTGGGTACTTATCCGTAAGAAAATCCCTATTGATTTACCTCTTTTTACAAGGAAATAAAATGTGAAAAAAATATTTCTACATCCCATGGCCTTTCCCAACCATTTAAAATTTTCTCTTACAGGGCTAACACTTCCGAAAAACCAATACAACACCCACCCGGAACAATATATAAAGCTAAACGAACCGTTCACTGGGTACTTATCCGTAAGAAAATCCCTATTGATTTACCTCTTTTTACAAGGAAATAAAATGTGAAAAAATATTTCTACATCCCATGGCCTTTCCCAACCATTTAAATTTTTCTCTTACAGGTCTAACACTTCCGAAAAACCAATACAACACCCACCCGGAACAATATATAAAGCTAAACGAACCGTTCACTGGGTACTTATCCGTAAGAAAATCCCTATTGATTTACCTGTTTTTACAAGGAAATAAAATGTGAAAAAATATTTCTACATCCCATGGCCTTTCCCAACCATTTAAATTTTTCTCTTACAGGTCTAACACTTCTGAAAAACCAATACAACGCCCACCCGGAACAATATATAAAGCTAAACGAACCGTTCACTGGGTACTTACACGTACGAAAATCCCTATTAATTTACCTGATTTTACAATGAAATAAAATGTGAAAAAAATATTTCTACATCCCATGGCCTTTCCCAACCATTTAAATTTTTCTCTTACAGGTCTAACACTTCCGAAAAACCAATACAAAGCCCACCCGGAACAATATATAAAGCTAAACGAACCGTTCACTGGGTACTTATCTGTACGAAAATCCCTATTGATTTATCTGTTTTTACAGGGAATTAAAATGTGAAAAAATATTTCTACATCCCATGGCCTTTCCCAACCATTTAAATTTTTCTCTTACAGGGCTAACACTTATGAAAAACCAATACAACACCCACCCGGAACAATATATAAAACTAAACGAACCGTTCACTGGGTACTTATCCGTAAGAAAATCCCTATTGATTTATCTGTTTTTACAAGGAAGTAAAATGTGAAAAAAATATTTCTACATCCCATGGCCTTTCCCACCCATTTAAATTTTTCTCTTACAGGTCTAACACTTCCGAAAAACCAATACAACGCCCACCCGGAACAATATATAAAGCTAAACGAACCGTTCACTGGGCACTTATCCGTATGAAAATCCCTATTGATTTACCTGTTTTTACAAGGAAATAAAATATGAAAAAAAATATTTCTACATCCCATGGCCTTTCCCAACCATTTAAATTTTTCTCTTACAGGTCTAACACTTCTAAAAAACCGATACAACACCCACCCGGAACAATATATAAAGCTAAACGAACCGTTCACTGGGCACTTATCCTTACGAAAATCCCTATTGTTTTACCTGTTTTTACAAGGAAATAAAATGTGAAAAAAATATTTCTACATCCTATGGCCTTTCCCAACCATTTAAATTTTTCTCTTACAGGTCTAACACTTCCGAAAAACCAATACAAAGCCCACCCGGAACAATATATAAAGCTAAACGAACCGTTCACTGGGTACTTATCTGTACGAAAATCCCTATTGATTTATCTGTTTTTACAGGGAATTAAAATGTGAAAAAATATTTCTACATCCCATGGCCTTTCCCAACCATTTAAATTTTTCTCTTACAGGGCTAACACTTATGAAAAACCAATACAACGCCCACCCGGAACAATATATAAAACTAAACGAACCGTTCACTGGGTACTTATCCGTAAGAAAATCCCTATTGATTTATCTGTTTTTACAAGGAAGTAAAATGTGAAAAAAATATTTCTACATCCCATGGCCTTTCCCACCCATTTAAATTTTTCTCTTACAGGTCTAACACTTCCGAAAAACCAATACAACGCCCACCCGGAACAATATATAAAGCTAAACGAACCGTTCACTGGGCACTTATCCGTATGAAAATCCCTATTGATTTACCTGTTTTTACAAGGAAATAAAATATGAAAAAAAATATTTCTACATCCCATGGCCTTTCCCAACCATTTAAATTTTTCTCTTACAGGTCTAACACTTCTAAAAAACCGATACAACACCCACCCGGAACAATATATAAAGCTAAACGAACCGTTCACTGGGCACTTATCCTTACGAAAATCCCTATTGTTTTACCTGTTTTTACAAGGAAATAAAATGTGAAAAAAATATTTCTACATCCTATGGCCTTTCCCAACCATTTAAATTTTTCTCTTACAGGTCTAACACTTCCGAAAAACCAATACAACGCCCACCCGGAACAATATATAAAGCTAAACGAACCGTTCACTGGGTACTTACACGTACGAAAATCCCTAATGATTTACCTGATTTTACAAGGAAATAAAATGTGAAAAAAATATTTCTACATCCCATGGCCTTTCCCAACCATTTAAATTTTTCTCTTACAGGTCTAACACTTCCGAAAAACCAATACAACGCCCACCCGGAACAATATATAAAGCTAAACGAACCGTTCACTGGGCACTTATCCGTATGAAAATCCCTATTGATTTACCTGTTTTAACAAGGAAATAAAATGTGAAAAAAATATTTCTACATCCCATGGCCTTTCCCAACCATTTAAATTTTTCTCTTACAGGGCTAACACTTCCGAAAAACCAATACAACACCTACCCGGAACAATATATAAAGCTAAACGAACCGTTCACTGGGTACTTATCCGTACGAAAATCCCTATTGATTAATCTGTTTTTACAAGGAAGTAAAATGTGAAAAAAATATTTCTACATCCCATGGCCTTTCCCAACCATTTAAATTTTTATCTTACAGGTCTAACACTTCCGAAAAACTAATACAACGCCCACCCGGAACAATATATAAAGCTAAACGAACCGTTCACTGGGTACTTATCTGTACGAAAATCCCTATTGATTTACCTGTTTTTACAAGGAAATAAAATATGAAAAAAAAATATTTCTACATCCCATGGCCTTTCCCAACCATTTAAATTTTTCTCTTACAGGTCTAACACTTCTGAAAAACCAATACAATGCCCACCCAGAACAATATATAAAGCAAAACGAACCGTTCACTGGGTACTTATCCGTAAGAAAATCCCTATTGATTTACCTCTTTTTACAAGGAAATAAAATGTGAAAAAAATATTTCTACATCCCATGGCCTTTCCCAACCATTTAAAATTTTCTCTTACAGGGCTAACACTTCCGAAAAACCAATACAACACCCACCCGGAACAATATATAAAGCTAAACGAACCGTTCACTGGGTACTTATCCGTAAGAAAATCCCTATTGATTTACCTCTTTTTACAAGGAAATAAAATGTGAAAAAATATTTCTACATCCCATGGCCTTTCCCAACCATTTAAATTTTTCTCTTACAGGTCTAACACTTCCGAAAAACCAATACAACACCCACCCGGAACAATATATAAAGCTAAACGAACCGTTCACTGGGTACTTATCCGTAAGAAAATCCCTATTGATTTACCTGTTTTTACAAGGAAATAAAATGTGAAAAAATATTTCTACATCCCATGGCCTTTCCCAACCATTTAAATTTTTCTCTTACAGGTCTAACACTTCTGAAAAACCAATACAACGCCCACCCGGAACAATATATAAAGCTAAACGAACCGTTCACTGGGTACTTACACGTACGAAAATCCCTATTAATTTACCTGATTTTACAATGAAATAAAATGTGAAAAAAATATTTCTACATCCCATGGCCTTTCCCAACCATTTAAATTTTTCTCTTACAGGTCTAACACTTCCGAAAAACCAATACAAAGCCCACCCGGAACAATATATAAAGCTAAACGAACCGTTCACTGGGTACTTATCTGTACGAAAATCCCTATTGATTTATCTGTTTTTACAGGGAATTAAAATGTGAAAAAATATTTCTACATCCCATGGCCTTTCCCAACCATTTAAATTTTTCTCTTACAGGGCTAACACTTATGAAAAACCAATACAACACCCACCCGGAACAATATATAAAACTAAACGAACCGTTCACTGGGTACTTATCCGTAAGAAAATCCCTATTGATTTATCTGTTTTTACAAGGAAGTAAAATGTGAAAAAAATATTTCTACATCCCATGGCCTTTCCCACCCATTTAAATTTTTCTCTTACAGGTCTAACACTTCCGAAAAACCAATACAACGCCCACCCGGAACAATATATAAAGCTAAACGAACCGTTCACTGGGCACTTATCCGTATGAAAATCCCTATTGATTTACCTGTTTTTACAAGGAAATAAAATATGAAAAAAAATATTTCTACATCCCATGGCCTTTCCCAACCATTTAAATTTTTCTCTTACAGGTCTAACACTTCTAAAAAACCGATACAACACCCACCCGGAACAATATATAAAGCTAAACGAACCGTTCACTGGGCACTTATCCTTACGAAAATCCCTATTGTTTTACCTGTTTTTACAAGGAAATAAAATGTGAAAAAAATATTTCTACATCCTATGGCCTTTCCCAACCATTTAAATTTTTCTCTTACAGGTCTAACACTTCCGAAAAACCAATACAAAGCCCACCCGGAACAATATATAAAGCTAAACGAACCGTTCACTGGGTACTTATCTGTACGAAAATCCCTATTGATTTATCTGTTTTTACAGGGAATTAAAATGTGAAAAAATATTTCTACATCCCATGGCCTTTCCCAACCATTTAAATTTTTCTCTTACAGGGCTAACACTTATGAAAAACCAATACAACGCCCACCCGGAACAATATATAAAACTAAACGAACCGTTCACTGGGTACTTATCCGTAAGAAAATCCCTATTGATTTATCTGTTTTTACAAGGAAGTAAAATGTGAAAAAAATATTTCTACATCCCATGGCCTTTCCCACCCATTTAAATTTTTCTCTTACAGGTCTAACACTTCCGAAAAACCAATACAACGCCCACCCGGAACAATATATAAAGCTAAACGAACCGTTCACTGGGCACTTATCCGTATGAAAATCCCTATTGATTTACCTGTTTTTACAAGGAAATAAAATATGAAAAAAAATATTTCTACATCCCATGGCCTTTCCCAACCATTTAAATTTTTCTCTTACAGGTCTAACACTTCTAAAAAACCGATACAACACCCACCCGGAACAATATATAAAGCTAAACGAACCGTTCACTGGGCACTTATCCTTACGAAAATCCCTATTGTTTTACCTGTTTTTACAAGGAAATAAAATGTGAAAAAAATATTTCTACATCCTATGGCCTTTCCCAACCATTTAAATTTTTCTCTTACAGGTCTAACACTTCCGAAAAACCAATACAACGCCCACCCGGAACAATATATAAAGCTAAACGAACCGTTCACTGGGTACTTACACGTACGAAAATCCCTAATGATTTACCTGATTTTACAAGGAAATAAAATGTGAAAAAAATATTTCTACATCCCATGGCCTTTCCCAACCATTTAAATTTTTCTCTTACAGGTCTAACACTTCCGAAAAACCAATACAACGCCCACCCGGAACAATATATAAAGCTAAACGAACCGTTCACTGGGCACTTATCCGTATGAAAATCCCTATTGATTTACCTGTTTTAACAAGGAAATAAAATGTGAAAAAAATATTTCTACATCCCATGGCCTTTCCCAACCATTTAAATTTTTCTCTTACAGGGCTAACACTTCCGAAAAACCAATACAACACCTACCCGGAACAATATATAAAGCTAAACGAACCGTTCACTGGGTACTTATCCGTACGAAAATCCCTATTGATTAATCTGTTTTTACAAGGAAGTAAAATGTGAAAAAAATATTTCTACATCCCATGGCCTTTCCCAACCATTTAAATTTTTATCTTACAGGTCTAACACTTCCGAAAAACTAATACAACGCCCACCCGGAACAATATATAAAGCTAAACGAACCGTTCACTGGGTACTTATCTGTACGAAAATCCCTATTGATTTATCTGTTTTTACAGGGAATTAAAATGTGAAAAAATATTTCTACATCCCATGGCCTTTCCCAACCATTTAAATTTTTCTCTTACAGGGCTAACACTTATGAAAAACCGATACAACACCCACCCGGAACAATATATAAAGCTAAACGAACCGTTCACTGGGTACTTATCCGTAAGAAAATCCCTATTGGGAGTGGGCGGAGACATGGCACTTGGATAGCTCGAATACTTCGAGCTCCTGTTCCACTGAGGGTCAATCACTGCTGTGATTGACAATAATCGGGTTTTGAGTACGCAAACTCACCTACCACCAACTCAGGAATTCCCTGTGAATTTCTGGGGCCTTTCTGTTCCGCAGGGGATTTAATATTCCCTGGAACGCAAGCTCAGTGTGCACAGGGTCCAGCAAGAGCCGTTCGCCATCTTAAAATTCTCGTCCTTTTCTACAACTCTGCAATCTACACAGCCTCTACTTTAATCTTCAAAGCTAATTGGATTCTTCCTTGCAAGACTTTTGACCCATCACAACTCCGGAGTGAAAACAACTGGCAGACATCAGATCGAGCCTACAAACAGTGAGTGGGGGTTTCCCCCGGCATCCTCTCCCTTTGGAACAAACTTTCGGCGTGAAGAGCTGTTCTCTCTAATTTAAGCAAGTTAGAGTGACAGGGAGTGTGGGAGAAGGAAGAGAAAGGGGTTAAGACAGCCAGAACACCCCCCCACCATTGTTTATAAACCGGAGATTGAAAAAGCAGATATAAGGACTTTGCGAGAGTTCTGCGAGAGTTTCGTGCCAGAACGAGATTTCAGGCTTGGAAAAGCTTCAACAGGTCATCAAAGCGACGAACGACAGCTGGTGAAGAAAATAGTTTCGGTTTCCCATTGGCAACTACAGGGACTAGTGCGTGTAACGAGACAAAATTTTATCTGGAGTGCTATTTTTGATTTTTCCTTTTTGTTCTGTTTCGCAAGGGCTCCTTGTTTGACTTCATAAATGTATTTTGGCTGATTTCCCAGGACTCTGAGTTTTACAAGGAGAGACTGATAGATTATCAAGACTTTGCTGCCATCTAGTGGACATTTTATTTTCCTCTCAAGTTGCTGTTATTTTTAGCATATTGCTTCTCATTAGTATTTTTACTCTATTTTTAATCACATTTATTCTATTTTTAAATCACATTTTTCTATTATTATTATTTTTTTCTTTCTTTCTTTTTTGTTACTTTTTTAAATTTCCTTTTTGCCCCGGATCTATTTTTTCTCTCCCTTTTTCCTTTTTTCCCCCCATCCTCCCCCCCCCTGGTGTTTTCAAGTCATATCTAACACACCTTTATCTCTTTATCTCTCTCTGCTTCCAGAGGTGCCTGACAGGCTAAGGTGCAGGTGCATATAACCGGGATAAGCTTCCCATCTGTTGAGATGCTGTAGATAAGAAGGGTTGAAGAAGCGAAGCAGAGTGAACCCAGGACATCAAGGAGGCACTGCAGGATCGGAGGGTAGAACATTGGTGTAACTATTTTTTATAATTTGGCTATAAAGTATATTGGGTATACCGGTATATATGCTGATTTAATAGTGTCCTGTAATAATAGAGTTCAAAGAGCGACATATACCAGGTGATATAACCACTTGTTGATTAATATAACTTGTATTCAATGTATGTCTGGAAAAAAAGATAGACAACTCCCCAAAGCTGATAGATCACCAAAAAAGAAATTAAAGGTTGATGTGACAGCCTTTTGGAGAAGAAAGAAGGATATGTCAACAGCTGCCAAGGCAAAGAAAATTAAGGAAAAAGAAAAAGAACTAGAAAGACTGAAACGACAACAACAAGACCAAGAAGAACTGGAAGAAAGCTCAGAAGAAGAAAGCTTAGATATGGAAAAAATAGCCCGCCTTCTAGAGAAACATAGCAAAGAGATAAAAGCCTATACGGATGAAGCATTAAAAAAACAATCTAAAGAACTTTCCAAAGAAATACAAGACATCAAGAAGGAACTCACAGATAGTATAGATGGAATAAAAACACTTGTAGAAGGAAATACAAAACAACTAAAAGAACACAACGTTAAAATTGAAAAACTGGAAGGCTGGAGAGTAGGAGCAGATGACAAGTTTGAAATCCTGCAAACAGAAGTGAGAAGTAGGAACGTGAAAATCAGAGGGGCCCCGGAATCTTTTGGCAAGGAAGATTTAAAGAAAGAACTCACTGAGGCGATCGCTTCATACTTGGAGGAAGAAGAGGTGAAAATCGAGAAAGCTTACAGAGTAAATTCCAGAGCAGCCAAGAGAAACAACCAGCCAAGAGACATTCTCGTCGGCTTTGAATCTAAGTCAGCAAAGAACGCACTCCAAGGAAAGCATAGAGAAGATCCATTCACCCTGGAAGACCAAGAAGTTAAGATCTTTCAAGACTTGCCACCAGAGATATTACAAAAAAGGGCACAATTTCACTTCCTACGGCAAATTTTGATTGGACAAAACATCAGATACTTCTGGAAAATTCCATTCGCATTGGAAGTTATATTACCAACTGGAAGAAGGATCATAAAAACACTACAACAAGCACAAGAATTAGCGGATACCCTAGCCGAAGGCTCTGCCCTGGCAGAAGAACAGAGAAAACAGACAAGCCAGCAAGAACACAAGGGAGTAGCAAGAAAAGGTGCTGGGACCAGAAAGTAAAAATGGAGCTTCTGAAGATAGTTTCTGTTAATATTAATGGATTAAATTCACCGAACAAAAGATCGAAAGTTTTCAATCAACTACGAAAACTAAAATGTGATATAATATGTCTACAAGAAACCCATATTGCAAAAAGACACCAAAAACTATTAAAAAACAAAAGCCTAGGAAAAGAATGGATTGCATCAGCAAAGGAAAAGAAAAGAGGGGTGGTGACATATATTGTAAACCCCAATATAAATGCGAAGATTATATCCGAGGACCCAGATGGACGCTTTTCTATCCTTAGGATTAAGCTTCCTGACGGGCAAAACTTTGTCTTGGTGAACCTTTACGCGCCAAACAACGCCAAAGAGACATTTTATAGGGATTTCTTCCTGTCCAACTCGGACTCATTGGAAAAT